>NC_086229.1:55953788-56253788 GCF_036321145.2 Pelmatolapia mariae | reverse complement strand
TCATAAGCAGAGAGTGCTTGCTAGCCCTTCCTTAGACAGTAAACGTGACGAAACTATTGAGGAAAAAACGCCGCATATATATAGTTTATCATGACTCTGGTTTTACGTGGCCTATGAACACAGTTTAAAAACTGGTATATATCACCTTGTTGCTTTGTCTTTAAGTGGTCATGTGATTGGCTTACCATGACTACTTTATTCTTCCTCAGTCAAACAGCAGCACTCATTCGATTGTTTTGCCCCCTTATAGTGTGTTCCCACCGAAAGCGATAGAGGCGAGAGAAAACGCCCCAAACGCCCCTAATTTGACGCGTGCACATTCGCACCTCGACGCGTGTCCAACAGAAATCCATCGCGCCTCAAAAATTGCATATTTTCACGCGCGTGAACCGGAAATGTGGGAGGAATATCGGAAGAAGTTGTGCCAGACGGTGTCTTTGCTAGATGGTAGCTTTCGAGCTAGCGTTTGAAGAGAGAGTCTCCCTTCTCTATTTACTGTGGAGAGCAGAGCAGTGCCGTTAAGGACGTCCTCGCCGTACCTGGGTCCGGTCCTCCAGAGGCGTGAGCAGTTTGATGAGTTTCACCACTTGCTCCAGGAGCTGCGCCTGGATGACAGTGATGACAGTGATGACAGCGATGACAGCGATGATATCACTGTCTTTCACTTGCCCAGTTTGAGGACCTGCTGTCATCGGTCCCAGAATCGCCCGCCTAGACACCAACTACAGGCGCTCAATCCCACCTGCAGAGCGCCTGTCCACCTGCCTGAGGTTAGTAAAAGTGTTTAATACGGTAGTCCTTTATTGATACCTGTGCTAATATATGCTAAACCATCCGTTTATACACTGCTAACATGGATGTGATATGCTAACAGTGAATGCTGTCGGTGTTTACTGATAGCAAACTGTGGTACGGAGACGACTGTGTATAATATACTGAAAAAAACTTGAAAGATGGGGCCCGGGTGGGTTTCTGTGTACTTTGCCCAGTTGGGGCCCATTTAGTTCCCAAATTTTGCCAATATAACACCGAGATGGGCTTATGAAATGGGGCCATTATGGAACCCGCGGACAATCCTATTTGGGGCCCATTTTTCAGCCCATTTCCAAATCATATGGGCCTCACATATAAATGTTGGCTGGGTAGTGATACTCGAAAGGTCTCATCAAGTCCCGATTTAATTCGATTTATGCTGTTATCAGTGTTTGCAATGATAGCATGGCTGTGGTGTCTATCAGTGTATGCACTCGGTGTTTGCTGATATCAAACTGGTATGAGGCCCACTGTGGGTTAATCTTTGTAGTGATACTCACTCCTTTTTTTTTTTTTTTTTTTTAGACCCGGTTTAATTCTGGTATAGTTGAATATTTGTATATAATCCTTGGAGCTGTCAGACTCTATAACAGGGGTCACCAGCCTTTCTTAAATCTGAGAGCTAGATAAAATTGTGAACAGTTTGGTTCATCTTTAGTTATATGGTTCTATCTAGCATATTCTATCTTGATATGTCTTATCACAGGTTAATTTTTCAAAAATATTAACAATGATTTAAGCAAGGAAAGGGCTACATGTCAACATACAAGTCTTTATTTCTATTAATGTCTTACTTCATTCCTACCTGATTCACATGTTGAGGAATTATGAGAGACTGGCTCACTGTAGTGGTAAAAGTTGGTACTGTAGCGGGCCAGGGCTGTTCGGGGATGTTAATGTACATTTATGTTCTGTTTTGTAGTTCTGTTTACAGTTCTGTTGTTGTTGTGTTGTCATGGTGACAGGTGACGCTCCCTCTGTGTGTGTTTCCGGTGAGAGAGGGCCATTTTGTTGTTGTTCAGTTGTGGCTCGCGCCAGTGTTCCCCTGAAAGGCTAAAATAAACGGCTGTGCTCCCTGGCTAGCTGGGGAAGCAAGACCAAACGAAACCTCTGTCTCCTCCGTTTCCTGAGCTCGCCACATTGGTGTCAGAAGTGGGATAGCTCACCCTCGCCGGAATGGAGAGAGACACTGCTACACAGCTAACGCTAGCATTGGAAGGAGATGCACTGCAGGTACTCCATGACCTAGCCCCGTCAGACCAGCATGAGCTCCAGGCCCTCACCATAGCACTCGAGAGGCGATTTGGGCGGCGGCACTCCACTGAGCAGAGCAGGGAGCAGCTGACCAACCGGAGCAGTAGGCCGGGGGAGAGCCTGGGCACCTTTGCAGCGGATGTGTTGCTGTATGCTCGTCGTGGCTATCCAGAGTTCCCAGCAGCAGCCCCTGAGGAGCTTAGCCTGCATGCTTTCCTGCGAGGACTTTTTCCAGAGTGACTACGCCAACACGTCCGCCTGGCCATGCCTCAAACTCTCCGTGAGGCGCTCCTTGAGGCTGAAAGGGCCGAGCTGGTGCTCACCTCACCACCTAACCAGCAGGTGCCCCCCCCAAACTACCCTCAAATCAGAGCCGCAGACTACGACAGGGAGGGAGAGGTCCCGGAGGTATGCCAGCTGCAGCCCTCGGTGCCCTGGAGGCGTCCCCGTCGACCGCTGCTACCGGTGCGATGAGCCTGGCCACGTGGCACGCGACTGCCTGGCGCCCGCCCCGAAGGCCAGAACTATGTGGCCTCAGGGGGATGAGAGGGGGAGCGTCACAGCGAGGGGACCACCGCTCCAGCTTCCTGCCCCCCTCCAAGAACGATGCATGGTGGCGGGCCTAGTCGGGCACCTCAAGGGACTCTACCTGAGCTGCTGTGTTGAGGACCAGCCCTGCCAAGCCCTGGTGGACACGGGGTCCACCATTTCCCTAATACGACCCGGTGTGTTTCCTGGAACATCTGGGCCGTTTGTGATGGGTTGGTCACCCACCGACACCCAGCTGATGACAGTGACGGGGGAGAGAACTGACATGCGGGGGAACAAACCGTTGCGGATCCGAGTGAAGGATCTGGAGCTGATGCACGACTTCTGGCTTGCTGACATCCAAGAACAGTGCATCATCGGCCTTGATCTGCTGACCCTCTGGGGGGCCTGCGTTGACACAGCGAAGCTGGCTATCACTCTTGGTACAGAGACTCTGGCTCTCCAGTGCGGTCAAAAGCAGGGAACCGGAGACTGCAGGCAGACTCGGCTGGTTCAGCACACCACCGACACCGGCTCTGCTCAACCCATCTGTCTGCGCCCACGCCAGCTGCCCCTCTCGAAATGGCAGGGAGAGCGGGCCCAGGAGGCATGGGGTCTGGCTACTGCTCGGGCCACAGCCGGCGGAGGGGGATGGCTCTCGTTGACCATGCAGCAGCTGAAGCAGGAGCAGGAGGCTGATGCGACGTTGGTTCAGGTGGGGGCCTGGCTGGAGGCAGCACGACGCCCAGGCTGGACAGGGGTGTCAGGACAGTGGCCTGAAGTGAAGGCCTACTACTCCCAGTACAACACCCTGGAGACCCACGACGGCCTCCTGTACCGGAGATGGCGGGCCCCCGGGCAGGGCAGAGATCTCCTGTAGCTGTTGGTGCCTCGGACGCTGCGGTCGCAGGTGCTCGAGCTCGTCCACAGCTCGGTGGGGGCCGGCCACTATGGAAATGCTAAAACTCTCCGCCGTCTCAGGGGACGGTTCTACTGGCCTGGTTGTCGACGGGATGTGGAACTTCATGCGCACTGCTGTGACACCTGTATGGCACGGAAGGGCTCCACTCAATGCTTCACTGCCCCCCTACAGCAGCATCAGGTGGGGGCCCCGATGGAGAGAGTGGGAGGAGACGTCCTAGAGCCTTCCCCCGTCCCCGAGGCAGAGAACCGGTTGCGCCAGGACAGGCTCTCACCGTACTGCCCGCCCGCTCCAGCAGCCGCCAGGACAGGGGATGCTGGTGGCACCCCAGGTTCTCATCCAAGTGACTCTTCCCCTGCTGGTCGAGATCGGCCTGCGCGCCGAAGGAAGACACATGGACAGTTGCATGACTTTGTGTTGGGTAATTGGGTCGTCGGAGACGACTGACCCCTTAGGTGGGGGCTATGTAGCGGGCCAGGGCTGTTCGGGGATGTTATGGACATTTATGTTTTGTTTTGTAGTTCTTTTTACAGTTCTGTTGTTGTTGTGTTGTCATGGTGACAGGTGACGCTCCCTCTGTGTGTGTTGCCAGTGAGAGAGGGCCATTTTGTTGTTGTTCTGTTGTGGCCGCGCTGAGCAGTGGGCTCGCGCCAGTGTTCCTCTGAAAGGCTAAAATAAACGGCTGTGCTCCCTGGCTAGCTGGGGAAGCAAGACCAAACGAAACCTCTGTCTCCTCTGTTTCCTGAGCTCGCCACAGTGCCAATCAAATTATGATATGTTAAAGTTAAAACAAAACACAACTGTTTTATATTATATCTAATATATATTATGTAATTATCCTTATAATTACATATTATATCTAATATATATTATGTAATTATCCTTATAATTACAAAATGTTTTGTGTAAGATTTATGTTTTGTAATTTAAATCTGACATCACAAAAGTATTTTGGAATTTGAATATTGTATTTTGTAACTGCAGTACACATAATACTAATTTTGAACAATTTTGTCCAGGTCCCTTGCCACCGGGGACTCCTTCAGGACCATCGCGTTCAGTTTCAGAGTCGGTGTGTCCACGGTGTGCCAGATCACCCCCCAGGTAGCGACGGCCATCTGGGACTGTCTAGTGGACGACTTCATGGCTGTGCCTTCATCTGGAGACTGGCGGTTCATCACAGAGGGATTCCAGGAGCACTGGAGCTTCCCCCTCTGCTGTAAGCTCTGGATGGGAAGCACGTCCAGACGAAGGCCCCCCATATTTCGTATAGGAGACACACACATTGATATACACTAAATATTTATTTCATTTCTTTTTTTTTGTGGTGCCCAAATTTATGCACCTGCTTGATTTTGTTTAAACAATTATTGCACACTTTTTGTAAATCCAGTAAACTTCTTTTCACTTCTCAAATATCAATCTGTGTATCTCCTATACCATATATTTAACTGACATTTTTTATTGTAACAACCAACAATTTATACAGGAAAATAATGGCTATTATCAAGGTTGCCCAAACTTTTGCATCCCACTGTATTAATATATTTTGTCATTAGTATAATATGAAATAAATTCTACATCTGTCAAGTCGTGTGCCAACATTTGCTGTTTAGTAGAACTGAGACATTAGTCATTATAAAAATTCATTTGAAATAATATTAAAATTCTCAAACAGAAAAAACATTAAACATAATATATATATATATATATATATATATATATATATATATATATATATATATATATATATATATATATAAGTATTTAAAGAGAGACAGGAATAAAAAGGACCCAGCTGCTCTCCAGAGCAGCAACAAGGCTGAGGAGGAAATGCTCCATTGGAGACTGGCGTGGCCTCTTCAGGAACTCCAGGATGGCCAGCTCCACCACCGATGGACCGTCCTGGGACCTGTCCTCCTCTGTGGGCCTGTAAAACACAGCACAAAACGCAAATTAATGAGAAGGCTGCTACTAGATTTTAATTTCAACATTGAAAAGAAAAAAAAAAACAGGATATAATCAGATTAGTTGTAGATATTTAGTAAAGGTGATCACAAGGGAATTCCACCGAGTAAAAAGCTATCAGTGCGTGCTGTACATCTGATGCTACAATTGCATACCTGTGGTTACAGTTCACTTTTTCCCCACACACATGAACATTAGTAACAGTTCTCACAAGTTGATTTTCAAAGTGCAAACCTTTGTAGATTTTAAAACATAAAAGTATTATTATGCCATGTTTTGTCTTCGTCTGCCTGCCACTTTTGTGCGCTCTTTTCCCTCGCGGTGCAGGTGTCTATTTCCGAATGAAGGTCATGGTTATGGGTGTTATTGTGCTGTTTTATCTGTTGGACGTGATGGTTATCAAAACAAAACATGATAAGTTTGACAAGCGCAGGAGACACGACACGGAGGAGATTTGTCAATCAGGCTGCAGAATGCAATGCTGTACTGTGCAAAAAAAAAAAAAAATCAGTGAAAAAGCAAGGCAGCGACGGATGAGCAGGACCACTGTGTGCTGTTTATTAATAAACAATAAAATATGTTCCTATATGACAGGATGCAGAAAAGCAGAACGGTATTTGTACATCAGTGGGAAAATAGCGGTGGCTCGCTAGCTTTTGTGCAGCTTCCCCGGGTCAGTGAAAAATGTAAAAAGAGAAATGAATGAAATTACCAGGTTGCTCGATCTCTTTACATTTCTTCCTCCAAGCTTGGTCCTTTATATTCCTGTCTCGGTACAGCAAGCAACTGGTGTCGTACAGCTCCGGGTGGTTTGCTACGGCGTTGATTAGCCTTCCCTCCATTGAAGAATGAAGGGCTTTGGCTGGATCTGCCTCTTTGACCTAGGTTACAGCCACGTCACCAGGCTCCTGATTGGTTGTCGCGGCGTGATTTGACGCTGGAGTTCAGAGTTTTCCAACTCAAGCGGTAGAGGCGAAACACGCGTATGCACAAAATGCAACACAAAAACTCACGCGCATGTTTTTTTTCGCGAGTCAAACGTGCCAGATGTGGTACACTGACGCGCGTTTCACAGGTTTTGGCGTTTTCGTGACGCAAATATGCTTCCGAATTTTCGCCGGACGCGCAATCGCGTGTCATCGCGCTTTTCCATTGACTTTACATGTAAACCTGACGCTCTGGCCGCCTCTATTGCGTTCGGTGTGAAAAGACCGTTAGCTCCAGGTGTTGTGCTAGACAGTGATTGTGATTACCGTCCGCAGGAGCGCACGCAGCTGCTTGAAGCTGTAGCATCCAGATTACTTACTAGTCAGCTACTTCCGTGCAACTGATATAAGATGCGGTAAGCTGAAAACAGCTTCAACTGTCGGTTTGTTGACAAATAATAACAGACCGCATTTTCTTGTTAGTCACTGTAACGGCATTGTAACGATAGGAATAGTAATTAGTTAGATTACTCGTTACTGAAAATAGTAACGCCATTATTCCAATCACTGGTTGTGACAGTGATGTACACCGTCTTGTTGGTATATGTGTTTGATTTGTATCACCTTCATGTTTCCCTCTCACCACATATCCAAACTGACATCATGACCAGCAACTTTTACGGCTGTGGCTCCAGCAAACATCAGCTGATATTAGAAAGTAATATTAAATAAATTCTTACAACAGCTTATGATGCTTGAACGTGCTGCTCTTGTTTAACACGACATCCGCTGGTTTCCTCTTTCTGGCGCCAAGTGGGCAATAAACAAACAAGAGAGACGGGACGTGGCAGAAAAGCCAATCAGCTGTTCATTGATCAGTTTCATGATTGAAGTAATAACAGGAGAGGGAGGGGGGGAGAATGAGGAGAGAAGAGGCAGCTGTATCACGTAAAGACAGAATAACTCCAGCTTTTTTTTTCATTCTAGCTGAAGTACAGGATGAATCGCGTTCTTTTTCCTCTCAATACAGATGTATTGTAATTGGTCCTGCCCAGAGTTGATCATGACTAAGTGGCTAATCCACCACCTTTCATTGTTTATATGGTTACAAAAACAAACAAACAAACATAAAAATGAAAAATCACCATCGGCCCACTGGCCAAATGGTATGCCCAATGGCCAGTCCAGCTATGCCAGTCCAGCTATGCGGTCACCTGGTGGGTAACAGGCATCTCTGAAAACATTAGAGCGCAAGTAACACATTGCAAGCGAGCACAAATGCAAAAAACTGAGCGAGAGGGGCTACTATTATGTGTGTGTATGGATATTAGCAAACCCTGAAATAATGTGTGGAGCGACTGCCTCTCTCTCCCTTTCTCTCCTGCTGCTACTTCAATCAAGAAACTGATCGGCTGATCGGCTTTTCTGTCGCGACTCCAGTCGCTATTGTTTTTGGCCCACTTTGCAGAGGAAACCAGTGGCTAAACAACAGCAGCACTTTTAAGCTTGATAAGCTGTTGTTAAAATGTATTTAATATTACACCAGGACCCCTTTCTATGTAGCTGATGGCTGGTAACTGTGGAGGGGTGAGTCTAGCAAAGTTTTGCCAGGGGGGCAGGTAGGACATTAACAGGGAAAAGGGGTACAAAGAAATACTTTTCTGTCTTATTCTCATGTAAAATGTCTCGCTTTTAACCAATAATTATCTGAATCTTACAACAAATGTTTTCATCTGATGTAAAATGTATTGTTATTGGCTTCCTGTTAAATCCAGAATTGAATTCAAAATCCTGCTCCTCACATACAAGGTCTTAAATAATCAGGCCCCATTTTATCTTAATGACCTTGAGGTACCATATCACCCTATTAGAGCATTTCGCCCTCGCTCTGCAGGCCTACTTGCTGTACCTAGAGTATTTAAAAGTAGAATGGGAGGGAGAGCCTTCAGTTTTCAGGCCCCTCTTCTGTGGAACCAGCTTCCAGTTTGGATTCGGGAGACAGACACTATCTCTACTTTCAAGATTAGGCTTAAAACTTTCCTTTTTGCTAAAGCATATAGTTAGGGCTGGACCAGGTGACCCTGAATCCTCCCTTAGTTATGCTGCAATAGACGTAGGCTGCCGGGGATTCCCATGATGCATTGAGTTTTTCCTTTCCAGTCACCTTCTCACTCACTATGTGTTAATAGACCTCTCTGCATTGAATCATATCTGTTATTAATCTCTGTCTCTCTTCCACAGCATGTCTTTCATCCTGTTTTCCTTCTCTCACCCCAACCGGTCGCAGCAGATGGCCGCCCCTCCCTGAGCCTGGTTCTGCCAGAGGTTTCTTCCTGTTAAAAGGGAGTTTTTCCTTCCCACTGTCGCCAAAGTGCTTGCTCATAGGGGGTCATATGATTGTTGGGTTTTTCTCTGTACCTATGAAGCGCCTTGAGGCGAGTTTTGTTGTGATTTGGCGCTATATAAATAAAATTAAATTGAATTGAATAGAACTCAATTACTGTATGTATTGAGTCTAATATACACACTAGTAAGCAATAGTACTCTTTCCTTTGGGAAGCTACCATCTGTGCAGTCTGCAATTCTGTTTAAGAAAGATGTTGAATCTATTTAATTATTGTAGGAAAAAAAATGATTTCTGTGCATTTTTTTACACATACGTTAAATTAAAGTTGATTACATCAACCCTATTAGTTAGGTTGTTTAATTTTTCTGCTAAGAACTCTTTAAAATACCAGAATAGGGAGGATGGAGTAGGTTTAAGTTTATTAGACTGATCAGTATTGCTGAACTATGAAATATTTTGGGTGCAGTGTATTTTTTGTATACAGGTATAACAGAATAGCTTTAGTGTTTTGTTTTTTAAAACGATGAAAACTTATGAACTTACACAAAATGCAACAAGATATTAAAACAACAGTTTTATTGATTAAAAAATACACTATATTGGATTCATATCGGTATCGGCAGATATCCAAATTTATGATATCAGTATCGGACATAAAAAAAAGTGTATACATAAAAAAACATGTAACATGTAAAATATGTTCTTCGTCTTAAATAAGCTGACTTTAAATGAAATGAACAGATTCTTATTATTTCAATATTGTCGCCACACTTGTATCACTGATGTATTTTCAGAGGAGGATGCTTCCACAGATAGATGCACTCTCCCTTTCTCCAGACAAAGTCTTCAGTATTTTGGTTTTCCATCTTCTAATACACTTAAATAAAGGTAAGTTTGATGCTACATGCATAATATTTTTTATTATAGTGCATATAAACAAAATGGTGCATGTTTGCTACATTTGGTACAAACAGTAGTTTACAGTGTGATTTTTATGATTTGTTTCCTGCCTGTATGTGTTTATTTAATTCTTTAGTGAAACATACTGTAAGTTTTTAACAGTCTTATCTTCACCAAAATAAAAATAAAAGAGAAAGAAAAATAATGCCTTATGCTGAGTGTCATCTTATTCAAACTGGCTGCAGAAATTAATAAACACATCTTTCTTTGTTTTTTCTACAGCGGAGTCTCAGGTGGTTGGTCCACATCAACCAGTAGTTGCATTAGTTGATGATGATGTTATTTTACCATGTCACGTGGAGCCTGCAGAGGATGTGACAGCTGAGATATTGGAGTGGACAAGATCTGACTTGGACCCAAGATTTGTTCATGTGTGGCGATCCGGTCAGGATGTTGTGAATGCAAGAAATCCTTCATACAGGGGAAGAACATCACTGTTCATCAATGAACTGAAGCGCGGAAACATTTCACTCAAACTCTCCAGAGTAAAACTCTCTGATAAAGGAACATATGAATGTCAAATTCCTTTAATGGGGAAAAAATCTGTAGTTGAACTTGTGGTTGGTAAGTAGATCCACATCGTATGTTCATGGTGTAGTTTGATATAAATTTTAAATCCAGCCCACAGGATTTTGGTGGGATTGTCAATTCGGAGCAAATGCTGAGACTCTTATTTAGTTATAGCGAAAATTCATACCTATGAAGGATAAGCAATTATTTTATCCCAGAAATGTTTATTAGTTTATTATTATGCTATTCCTCATTATTGACTTTACAAAAGGGAACATACAAAATCCATCTGATTTTTTTAATATTAATAATTGAATAATTGTGAATTACTGTCCATAACAGGAGTTTTTTTTTTTACCCACTGACATCTTTTCCAAACTCTTCTTTTTGCTCAGCATCAGGTGCTTCCACCTCACCTGTCATCAGATTATCAGGGATTGACAAAAGCAGAGGAGTGGTGTTACAGTGTGAGTCTGCAGGCTGGTATCCAGAGCCTGAGCTTCTGTGGTTGGACGGTGAGGGAAACCTCCTCTCTGCTGGACCTACAGAGACCCTCAGAGGTCCTGATGACCTCTATACTGTCAGCAGCAGAGTGACTGTGGAGAAGAGACACAGCAACAACATCACCTGCAGAGTCCAACAGAGGAACACCAACCAGAGCAGAGAGACACACATACATGTTCCAGGTTCAAATTATATTTTTACATTTATGATAGAAAGACTTTGAATATCTGAACTCCAGTTTTCTTGAAATATTGTTTTTTTTTGTGATTTCAGAGGATTTCTTTGATATCCTGTCCAGTTCTTCCTTTGCCATCATCGCTTTGGCTGTTTGTTTGGCTCTTTGCATCATCCTGTTAATTTTATCAGCTGTTGTTCTTTTATGTAGAATAAGGAAACATATGATGAGTGAGTCACTAATTAATTATTTACTGCTACTATATATCAATGTTTTCATTGAGGCTCTAATGAGAGCTTTGATATTTAAATCCATGTTTGGACATTTCCTTCTTATTTAATTTTAATTTCAAAAAGAGACCATCAGAAGGCCAAAGGATCAGACTGACCGAGGAGATGACGTTTCCTGCGAAGAAGCCAGAGAGAGAGAGCAACTCAATACCAGCAGCTCTTCTTTCAAAACTAAGAAACAGACCTCATCCGTGAGTAGATAAACATGAAGAACTTAAATAGCAAGATGTTCATTGTTTTTCAGAAATGAGATAAAATACTAATCAGGATTTCACAATAAAACTACCTGAAATACTACTCAACAGAACAGAAAAAAAAATGCACACAGTTACCACATAGACATCATGTACATTATGTGCAATTACCAAGTGTGAGTAGAAAGAAATCTCTTTTGATTTTAAAGGTATGCAGCAGAAGTAATGTGAAAACATCAATGTATATTCCTTTATCATTATCAGATTACTACTTTGGTAATGTCACCATAGTCTCTGTTTTGGTAAAAATGTTGCTACTCATATAATTATTTTATATAATCAAACCTTTCCTGGATGGGAACTGGACTTTAGGTAATGACAACACACATCACAAACAGAGACAGTAGGTATGCTCATAAATAAAAGAAACATATTGCTTTAAAAATTCAACCAAGCATGAAAAACAGCTTTTTTCCCCCCTCACCATTGTGTTTTATGTCATTTAAGCAGATGTACTGATTGTGGCTTTAACCAGTGTTGTACTCGTGCTGTAATTTACATTACACTTTAAAGTAATGTGTTACATTATGTATTACCTGGAGTGAGTAATACATTAGACTGTGTGTTATATTAGTTTTGTGTTTCTCCATAACAACATCTGAAATGTACTATCACACAATCACTATTTAACAATTTAAACCTTAAGAGTACAATCCCACAGACTGACACAAATCCTTATCTTAATGATGACACCAGAGGTGACAAAGCTACAGACATTTTGTACTGGAGTAGAAGTACAGATACTAGTGTATAACCACAATACAATACTACTGAACTACTGATTCTATGGACTACTGATTTCTTTACACAAGTAAAAGGGAAAAAGCAGTGGCTGTGAGATGTACTGAAAGTAAAAACTAAAAGTAGGATGATGTTTCTCTTAGCAATTTTTGTGCAAACCTAACTAATAATGAAATAGTATGAGTAAATGGGAATACAAACATTAGTTCAGTGTAAATTTTAATTATGATAAATGTACGTAGTTTGATCACTGAAGTAGAAATTGAGCAGACATACATCAATTCACTTGCGCTTATCCTTTTCAGGGTCGCAGGGGGTGCTGCAGCCTATCCCAGCTGTCTTAGGGTGAGAGGCAGGGTACACCCTGGACAGGTCGCCAGTCTGTCATAGGACTAACACGTAGACGCAGACAACGATTCGCACTCACATTCACATCTCCGGGCAATTTAGAGTTACTAATTAACCTATCCCCACTAAGTGCATGTTTTTGGACTGTGGGAGGAAACCGGAGTATCTGAAGAGAACCCACGCAAACACGGGGAGAATATGCAAATTCCACACAGAAAGACCCTGGCCATTTGGTGGAATTGAACTCAAGACCTTCTTGCTGTGAGGCAACAGTGCTAACCACCGCACCACCAGACAAAAATGCAGACACTCAAATAAGCTCTATTTTCTGTTGCCTCTGTAGAGGGTTAGACTTTTCCTATAACCAGAAGATGAGCATGAAAGAGGTTAAATTGGGATTTCTCCATCTCTGAGTGGAGTTAGCGCTTTCTTTTCTCTCTCTGTGAAATACAGCAGCTGGTCCTTAAGGAGGACATGAACACTACACATATAAAGGCTAATTTACACACTAAGCCCTCAAGCACTGAAACAGATTTAACTGTGATGCTGGATTTAGGAAATAAGTGCTTAAAGTTTTTAAAACATGTTTAGCGCCATCTTCTGTCAGTACGGAGCATGACGTCATGTGGTTGGTCGGTAGATATATATTAGTAGTTTATGTAACTAGAGAAAGAATCGAGAACTGAGAGGAAAAAAACGACAGTAAAAGTGAAAGCCAGTTCACAGGGATCACATTTGTGCTGTTTGTTGCTTGGCTAGCTGAACTCAAACGTTTGGTTTGTAAAGCACTTTATAAATGAGGAGAGCAAGTCTGAGTCACGTGACAGGTGGGTCACAAGACGACACAAATTGATTTTTCCTCCTCTGGCCAAGTGCACCGAGCTCTGCAACAAGCTGCTGCCACCAGCACTGTTTCTCAACATAACAGCCACTACATGCACATCACAGCACAAATATAACAAGTTTCTTACTGAAGCACGATCGGGAATCCCATCGAAGTAGGTCAATGTGTGGGAAGGAAAAATAGTGGAGGCTCCAGGAAGAGATGCCACATTTGTTGGAGACCCTTTGTTTTTTCCTCACATCATCCACTGACTGGATTACTTCATATTAGAAGTGAGGAAAAGTGAATGTAATGTAAGTGAAGCAGACTGTAACGTAGAGATTAATTTCCTGCGGACATGGATGTTAGGATTTCCAATCGTCTTCGGTAAGAAATAGTTATGTTTTTGGTTTGATGCTCGTGTAGGAACTGTTTATATGGTTGGAAACCTGCAGTCAGTTGAGACTGAAGAAGTCAGTTGGATGAGTCACAAAAGTTTCTCCCACTGAAAATATCCAGATGAACAGAATCTACTTTTTTTGGTGCACACAAATATGTTTTGTTTGCTGATGTTTGTTGAGCTAGAAATGTTGCATATGAAATTACCTGACACTTAAAAACCAATTTACTCTCTGTATGATCGCTTCTCTTTTGTAGGACTAGATGCTGAAGTACCGCAACTGCAATATGGGCAAAAAACCAAATGCAAAGCAAAAAAAGTTAAATAAACAAAACAAAACAAAAAATCCCCAACAACTTTACTTTAACTCCTGACGACTGTACTCAGTTTTGCCTCTTTTCCTCTTGTATGAAAATCAATTAATAAATAATTAATAATAAATTAATAAACAAACAGGCACGTGTCATCTCTTTTTAGCCGACATCCCTGGTTCAAATCGGTTTGATTTTCAAAGGCTCGCAGTGATGTTAAATAACTAATATCCAATGCACAAAAACAAAAGTAAAAAGTTTTCAGAAAAATAAATACTCAGTAAAGTACAGATACCTGAAAATTCCACTGAAGTACAGTAA
Source organism: Pelmatolapia mariae (assembly GCF_036321145.2). Taxonomy (NCBI): domain Eukaryota; kingdom Metazoa; phylum Chordata; class Actinopteri; order Cichliformes; family Cichlidae; genus Pelmatolapia; species Pelmatolapia mariae. The sequence goes on along the minus strand of NC_086229.1, from coordinate 56,239,393 downwards.
CAAAGTATTTGTACTTTGTTTGTCTGCCATCTCTCAGTTGCCAATAACTTCAAGGAGGAAACTCCTGGAGGAGCAACAGAGGAGGGAGGAAGCTGAAAAGAACCTGCAGGACATTAAAGAAAAGGTTTGTATTTGTTATTTGTTAAATATATTTGTCATATGTGTGTATGTGTGTTCCTATTAAATGTCCCTTTTCTCTGTATTGCAAAGATTACTGAAATGTAGCAACTTCCTTTTTTCATTTAGTATTTATGATTATAGAATAGAATACAATAGAATCGTCACATTCGGAATAGTTAGTGCACATCAGAATGAAATTCCAGTGCATTTACTCATCATCAAATAGAAAAATAAATACATAAATAAATTAAAAAAAAGGTATAAAATGTAATAAAAATTCATGTAAGAATATAAAATAAGAAATATTTTACTTTATAAGTAAGGAAATTATTAAGAAAAAGCAGTGCGGAATTGTTAATATATCGAACAGGAATAACAGCAGCAGAACAGTTACAATCATCATTGCTGCCATGAAATGACACTGCTGTAAATATACAGTCATGGGGGACAGAGGGGAGCAGGGACGGATCTAGAATTTTCTTAGGGTGGCATGAGGGTGGCAAAGAAATCAAATGGGGTGGCAAAATGAAAGCCTTTTTTTTTTCAAACACATATGCAGGTGGTTATATCTGGTTCAAATAATTCATATGCAGTAAGTATACACGTTTTTCATATAAATATAGTTTATAACTTAATTATCATCTGTAGCCCACATAATTGAACACTTTAGTTACATAAAACATGTGAGTTTTGATTTTATGTACTGTATAGCCTGTATAATAAATAAACATGTATCCCAATAAATATAAAATCCAGAAAGCTACACAACATGGGGCGGTTCATTTACAAACACAAGTCTAACTTCAGTTTCACACTGTTTTTTGTTAGAAAACAATCACATTGTTACAGCTTAAATTACACAAAATGTCAGAAATCTACACTGTCATGAACAAAAGTTAAACCTAATTTTTCATGATTTGTTGGATTAACCCTCTGAGGGTTTTTTGTTTTGACTCCTTTGACTCCTTTTGAGTTTACATTTGTATTTCACCCTCAAATTGTTTCATTCTATTTTTCCCCTTGCGTTGCTTGGTATCATTCTTTTCAGCTCAACTGAATTTAGTTGTTTTTTCACTGACATACTGCATTAATATTACTGATCTGAAATCACACAAATAACTTAAAATTCTAGTAGTATAAAAACCACAGACATGTTGAGTAAATGTTTATAACTTGAAATGCAAATATAAAATGTACATTTTGTAAACATTTAAAACTATTTATCTAAAAACGCAGCCAATACACCTGCCGTTTTTGTTTTTTTCATTTTGTACCACCATTTAAAAATATTACTAAAACTAAAATGAGAGAACAATCAGGTCTCGCAATAAGATCCCCCACAAATGATGTGTGCCAGTAAAAGGTTTTTCCACCAAAAGACAGAGGAGAACAGCACCGGGATAAACCTGCAGGCCTGATAACAGGAGGTGTATCACTCCGCTGGTTTTCTACTTAGTGACAGTGTTTACGTTGCAAATGTGCCTTTGTGACATTCATTAGTGCCCTCACTGACACACAAAACAATGGCTACACAAAAGAACAACTACACAAGACAACACACTAAGTATATGTAACCCAACCAGTGCAGGGGCCTCCCTACACCCCGGACTCTGCGTTGTGTAATTTTGTGTTGGATTGGGGTGCACAGTAGAGAGACCAGTCGGACACAGGCGTTCAATTTGTGGCTCGGACCGTGCCGTTTATTCAGATGCTGGGGAAAACACCACTCCAACTCTGCTGCTGGCCCTTTGCAAATCACAGTAAACACTGAACGTGATCATCAACACATAGTGAAAGCCAACAATAAATATGTAAAAAAAACACATTACACAAAAAATAATCATTTAGTCTAGGCATCTTTACACAACTCTTCGGTCTCAGGAATGAGTATGACAAAAAACTAACATAACAGGATTACCAGCAAACTGTTGCTGAAAAGCTAATGCTTCATCTTGTATTACTTTGCCCGAATGAGTGCTCTGCTAACTAGCGGAAATGTAACCCGAAATCGCGGCAGAGATTACAGAATGAAACATGCACACAAACTCCTCGTACTCTCATCAAACTGTACATGAACATCTCAATAAACACAATATATACTTAGCAAATCGCCATTTTACACAGTGGAACACTTAACCATTGCAGTACACCACGGACAGTGCTTACCTTTGCAAATCACAGTAAACACTGAGCCAAGATGGCGCCCGCGCGAACGAGAAATCTGAACTACGGTGTCCTGCCGAGGACAAATGGTCAAAATTGCTAAAATCTACAATGTATATGCAGCTCAACAGCGACACCTTGTGACTTACTCCAGTCACTGCCTTACATCCGCCCCTCTTTTAAGTGATGGCGTCCCAGTCATCAAACAAAACAAAATAAAACAGAACAGTCTCACTATGTGGAAAAGAATAACGGTGTAGGACGATGTGCATTGTAATGCGAAACTGTCTATGTGTGTATCCTATTAGTGTGGGTACACTGGCTGTGTCATCCTACGTGTTTCCTGCAGCCCTCCTTGCTTTTGCCCTCTGCCACAGCTGCCATCCCCTTTCTATCTTCTTCTGGTCCTCCCCTGGTTCAATAACTCTTGACCCATAAGTCAGTCTGTTTGGGGGATGCCGACTCCTCGGCAAGTTCCTCCTTGGTTCACTTGGTCTGGGAGGTGAGTGGGTGACACTGGCAGTTTCATTCCCCCTCCATTCTTCACTCTCTTGTCCTGCCCCTGTGTCCCTTTCCTGAGGTGCTGTGGTGGCAAGTGCTCCATTTGCTGTTTCAGGTGAAACTCCCTCCACACCTCCTTCCAGGCTATCATCCTCCCCGTCCTCAATCGTGTCCGACTCTTCCTCCTGTCTGATTACTTCACCAGCCCGCTCTCCACTGTCCTCTACGTCCTCATTCCCCCAGTTCTCCTCCATGTCGAGCTCCATTTCCTCCCTTGTCTCCTCTCCCACCTGCTCCACGGGAAGAAACATACACTGTGTGGGTAAGTTGCAGTGGACCACTCTCTCCATATCACCATTTTCCGATCGCACCACATACACCGGCATGTCTGGCTGTTTCTTCACCACAATGTATGGACGTGACTCCCACTTGTCTCCTAGTTTGCTTCGCCCCTCCACGTGACACACTTTAACAAGGACTCTGTCACCCGGGCTGAAGCTTTGACTCTTCGCTTGTCGGTCATAGTATCTTTTCTGGTGACCCTTGGCCTTGCGGGAGGCCTGATTAGCCTGTGCATAAGCCTGTGACAGGCAGTCATGCAGGGTCTGGACATACTCGCTATATCCACCCGACCCACTAGTGGTTGACAGCCCAAAAACCAAGTCGACAGGGAGCCGGCCTGCCTGCCAAACATCAAGTAGTATGGTGTGTATCTTGTCGAATCATGGCGGGTGCAGTTATAGGCGTGTGTCATTGCATCGACATATTCGTGCCACCGGGGCTTCAGGTTAGGTTCTAGCGTCCCCAGCATGTTCATGAGGGTGCGATTAAACCGTTCAGTTGTCCCGTTGCCCTGTGGGTGGTAGGGCGTGGTGTGGGTCTTAGTGATGCCGGTGCATTTACAAAGCTCCTTCACCACAGCACTTTCAAAATTGCGCCCTTGGTCTGCATGCAATATTGCTGGGAAGCCAAACCGACAGAAAAATTTTCTATACAGCACCTTAGCCACTGTGCTGGCTCTTTGGTCTTTAGTGGGGTATGCTTGCGCATAGCGTGAGAAATGGTCAGTGACAACGAGGACATTTTTGATACCACCTTTTGATTTCTCCAGAGTCAAAAATCCACACAAACTAGCTCCAAGGGGGCACTGCTGTGGATACTGACCAGGGGGGCCCTGACTCCTGCGGTTGGAGTTTTTCTAAGGCAGCACCTCTCACATTGCTCACACCAAGCCTTGATTTCCTGAAACATCCATGGCCAATAAAATCTCTCCCTTATCATGTGCAATGTCCTCTCAAAACCAAGATGGCCTGAGTCATCGTGGAGAGCAGTCTTCACTGATATACGCAGATCCTCTGGTAGCACCAATTGCTCAACTACTCCCCTTTGGCTGTCTTGGATGCAGCGGTACAGGATGCCATCCCTTACCACTAACCTTCTCCACTCCTTTAAGAGAAGGTGCACGTGCCCTTCACCACTCATTCGCTCACTGCGTCTTGGTTTCTGGTTCATACTCTTATAGTGCAAAACAGGGCCAATAACAAGGTCTTTTTTCTGCCCTGCACGGATCTCCTGTTTGGTCATGGTGGGCAGGGATTCCATCCCCACATCCCTGTAAGGCTCAGTGGATGTAGGGGGCCCGAGTTCCAGTTCCTCCCCTGCAGGTGTGCCATGGCCAGAGAGGCTTTGGCAAAAGTCAGCATCCTGGGCAGTCTGTGTCACATCATGCCCCTGTTCGTCGACACCCACCCACTGGGGGCATGTCTGTAGGATGTGCATGACCTCCTGGTTAGACATGCGAGAGAGGGCGTCAGCGTTTGTGTTGCTCTGTCCCCTCCGATACTGGACATCGAAATCGAAAGCAGCCAGCCTAGACACCCACCGCTGGCCTGTGGCATCCAGCTTTGCTGAGGACATAACATACTTGAGAGGGTTATTGTCTGTCTGTACAGAGAACCTACACCAAGTGACCCAAATACTGAACCTCCTTTCTCACTAGCTGGCATTTAGAAGGCTTTAACTTCAAGCCATGCTCCCGAAGCCGATCGAACACCAGCTGCAGTCTTTCCAGATGCTCATCAAAGGTTTTGGAGAATATGATGAGGTCATCGAGATAGATTAGGAGGTGGGTGAAGTTCAGATCGCCAAAGCAGCAGGTCATGAGTCTCTGAAAGGTGGAGGGAGCATTCTGCAGTCCAAAGGGCATACGATTTGCTTCAAACAGCCCCATAGGCGTGCTGAATGCCGTCTTGTGTTTGTCATGCTCCGCCACCTCCACCTGCCAATACCCAGAAGTGAGGTCAAGGGTGGAGAAGTATCTTGCCTGCCCTAGGGCCTCCAGGGCTTCCTCTATTCTGGGGAGAGGAAAAGCATCTCTAGTGCTACAGGAGTTCAGTTTCCTGTAGTCAATACACAGCCTTAGTGATCAATCTTTCTTAGTTACGATCACAACAGGTGAAGCATATGGACTTTTGCTGGGCCTGATAACTCCTGCTGCCTCCATTTCTGTCAGCAACCTTCTCACATCCTGCCACTGTGATGGGGGGATCTTACGGTAGGGCAGTCGAAACGGCTTAGAGTCAACCAGAGGGATTTCATGTTGCACAGTCTTTGTATGGCCATAATCCATGGGATGCTGTGAGAACACACCTATGTTCCTTTCCACAAGCTCTTTAAGGAGGTAACGCTGGTGCTCATTTTTGACATATGCTCCACTTAAGTCCACTTCCTGGCTTGCCACAACGTGGTCCATACCCAGGCATGCTTCTCTGCCTCCGCTAATGTGATGACTACCCTGCATCCTGTCTGAAAAGTCCACAATACTTTCCACCAGAGATGCCTTGGCCAGATGCGTGTGAGGCTTGATAGTGATAGCATGCTGGGAGAGGTTCATCACTCTTACCGGGGCACATCCTTTCTTTACATCAGCAAGAACTCTGGCGACCAGGATGTCTTGGCTGAGCCGCAGGGAGGGGTGGCCTTCAATTAGGGCTGTATAAGTCTTTCTTTGTGGTCCAGCTTTTATTTTGCACATTAAATCCATCTCTTTCCCTGCTTGAAAGTGTACCTTACAGCCAGTGTAAACAACGGGGCCCACTGTGTCATCCATATCACACTGTTCAGTGCTCTCAATCTTTAGCAGGGAGGTGTACCACTCCGGATGGGTCTCCTTGACCTGGAGAAGGAACTGCTGGCCGTAGGTTGCCTGGAGGTGGCTTCTGGAGGCACGGAGGACATTAGTTCCCACAAGCAGAGGAACAGAGGAGCGGTACTCTGTGTTAGTGACAACAAAAGCAGGCACCCCCCTAAACTCTCTCCCCAACAATTTTAGGTTGATGCGTAGCACACCATGGTAAGTGACACTCTGGCCCCCTGCACCTTCTATGGGTATCTTAGAGGGCTGTAGCTTTTGTTTATGGAGGGTGGGGTGGCTGCGCCAGTACTGATGCGTAATACTGGTCATCTGGGAGCCAGAGTCAATGAGTGCCCTGCACTTCATTCCGTTGACTTCCACCTCCCCCTCATTCCTGGGACCAACTAGGGGAGTGCTCTCTCCTCCGTCACCTTTGTTCACCTGCAGTGTGGGGTCTCGCTGCTCGCCCATGGTTGCCCCAGCGACCATGGGCTTTATCTGTTTAAAGGCTGAGCTGAGTAAGTGTTTCCCTCCATGGGGGTCACAGGCTGAGGATCATGTGGCCATGTCTGATCAGGCCCTGGTAGCACTGTTCTGCAAACCCGGGCTATATGTCCTTGCTTCCCACACCGGTAGCATGTGACCACTGGTGTTGGTGTTGTAGCCACAGGAGGTGGTCGGACTCTCAGTGGAGTGGCAGAGGATGGAGCATTAATTCTCGATTCAAGGTGGGTCAACTTGGCCATCTGCTCCTCCTGGCTCAATGCTAATTTCTTAACCATCTCTGCTAGCTCTGACCACTCTGAGGAATGTTTAGCCTTTTCTGCCTTCACATTCACACCACACTCTGATGCTACTTGTACCTGAGCATAAGTTTTCATTGACTTGTTTTGAGGCTGAAATCTCTTTGTTTCTTTTGCTAAATTTCGGAGCTCAGCCTGCAGCTCACGGAAACTCAAAAGCCGGGGCTTCATCGGCGAGATCCTCGCATACACATCCTCATCATTAATCCCCCGTATGAACTGCCGGGTGAGTTTACTGTCACGGTCAGGGAAAGGCTTGCCTACTCTTTGGTTCTCCTCCACGGCTCGCAGCATTGCCTCCAGTGCTATAGCATATGAACAGGCAGACTCCCCAGACCTCTGAACACGCTCATAAAAGTCAGCTAGTAGATCTGAGGAGCTCTGTGTGTCGCCGTACTCTGCTCTCAGTTCTTCGAATGCCTTTCAGGTGTTTGGTCATGGAGAGGTAGATTCAGAACCAGCTTTCGGGCTTGGTGACGCACCACAGTGGAAAAGCGGAGGTGAATGGGGGGCTCTATTGCCTCACGAAGATACTGCATGTCACGAATCCAGTCCTCTACAAGCACCTTGCTATCAGCACTGCCAGTGAAGACCTGGACATTTTTCACTTGATGAGTCTGTATAAAACCACCGTAGGCAGCTAGTGGCATATGGGGCAGACAGGGGGTCAGCCCATGCTTTGAACTTTCAAGCGTCTGCTTGGCTGCAGAGGGATTATTCATTAAGCCCACTCCCTGCAGTGTTAGGGGGCTTGGCATGGTGGCTTGGGGGGCAGGTGTGGAATACAGATAGCTGGTGTATGCTTGGGAGCTGAACGGAACAGTCATTGTTGGGTAAGGGGTGTTAAGTGATTGGTTCAGGGTGGGCTGCTGGGTACTTTGCACCGCTGGGTAGTTGGGATATGAGGCCATGTTGGGTGCCGGTGTAGCAGTGGGCCCATGGACACTGGCCTGAGGGGAAAGAGCAGGGGGCATAGTTATCTGGACATCTGGCTGAAACACTGGAGGGGCTGTAGTTAGAGGGCTGTGGTTGGACTGGCTTGTCTGATTGGTTGGCACTGAACGTGGGCGAATTTCAGATAGGTGTGAGGGCACCTATATTTGGCCTCCATAGGCTGGCATTGGTGGCGCATGAGCTGGAGCCGCACCAAGATCAGTCTGGGGTGAAAGCATGGTTGGTGGTGAGGTCTGTTGTGTGCTCAGCCCAGAGTCGGTGAGGTCCCTGATTGGGGTGTGGTACTGTAATCGCTGGCCAGTGAAGCTGGGGAACTGGGTGACTAGCTTCGACTTCACTGATGACTGTTGGTCCACTGTACTGGCGCTAGCTGTTGCCCCTTCATTCAAAAGATGAGGCTGTGCCCTCTTTGGAGTGTCTGCATAGTCTCTCATCATTTTCACTGTCCTGTATCTCTAATTTAGCTGCACCAGAAAATGTGTGTGGGTTACTTGTAGTATGCTTAACTGTGAGTAAGTACAATCTATTTCGAGTAAAATAGAACACAACAGTCTTATACTGTAAGACAACTAGCATCTCATAGCGCAAAAAAAAGAATTCACAAAAAAAAAAAAAACAGCATTAAACTTAGAGTGCAGTTAAACTCTATCTTCAGCACAAAGGTTGTGAATGACACAAATCAGCAGCGATTGCTTCACCGTATTCAATGATTATCATTATAGAAAGGGAACATCATTTAACATTCTCGCTACAATTCAGGTCTCTGAGTCTTTCTTTCTTTTTTTTTTTTTCCAATGACAGAAAACCCTCAAAGGAAACCACCCCAAGATTTCACTTTCAAAGGATATGCCTGGGGAGGTGAAAGTCCCAGTAATACAGCTGCACAGGCAGTTATAACTTAGTTCGGTACCCCATCAGATAGCAACACCTCTTACTGCGGTAGCGTAGCTGGGGGGTGTCAGCATTGCTTTCTCTTCGGTCTCGAAGTGCCACAAATCCGGGTCACGGCACCAAAGATGTAACCCAACCAGTGCAGGGGCCTCCCTACACCCCGGACTCTGCGTTGTGTAATTTTGTGTTGGATTGGGGTGCACAGTAGAGAGACCACTCAGACACAGGCGTTCAATTTGTGGCTCGGACCGTGCCGTTTATTCAGATGCTGGGGCAAACACCACTCCAACTCTACTGCTGGCCCTTTGCAAATCACAGTAAACACTGAACGTGATCATCAACACATAGTGAAAGCCAACAATAAATATGTAAAAAAAAACACATTACACAAAAAATAATCATGTAGTCTAGGCATCTTTACACAACTCTTCGGTCTCAGGAATGAGTATGACACAAAACTAACATAACAGGATTACCAGCAAACTGTTGCTGAAAAGCTAATGCTTCATCTTGTATTACTTTGCCCGAATGAGTGTAACCCGAAATCGCGGCAGAGATTACAGAATGAAACATGCACACAAACTCCTCGTACTCTCATCAAACTGTACATGAACATCTCAATAAACACAATATATACTTAGCAAATCGCCATTTTACACAGTGGAACACTTATTTTTAAACAAAACCATTGCAGTACACCACGGACAGTGCTTACCTTTGCAAATCACAGTAAACACTGAGCCAAGATGGCGCCCGCGCGAACGAGAAATCTGAACTACGGTGTCCTGCCGAGGACAAATGGTCAAAATTGCTAAAATCTACAATGTATATGCAGCTCAACAGCGACACCTTGTGACTTACTCCAGTCACTGCCTTACATATACACTACATACTAAACGTCACAAATCTCCCACATCTAAAACCTCTCTCTCTCTCGCTCGCTCTGTCTCGCTGCCATTACCGTCACTCCCAAAACATTCCCCTCTTCCTAAACAACGAAATCCCACATGTTGACTTTTTTTTTTAAATTGGTCGACATGGTACATTTCGACCGTTTTTTCCTTTCTTTACTGTTTTCACGCTGTCCTTAGAAAACGCTTAAAACACACACACACACACACACAAACGTGACGACAGTATTTAGAAAATCGCATTGGCTTACATATATTATCATAACTCTGGATTTACCCTATGCGATCCATATCCGATCATGGTATGACAAGGTGAACGGCACAAATCCGATATTTTCAAATCCGATCTGGGTCACTTTCGTATGTGGTACTGAATCTGATGCATATCCGATGTTTTAGAAAGCGACTGCTGTGTGAACGGTCAAGTCACATTAAATCCGTCTTTTAAGTCACTGACACAACATGGACGCCAATTATCAGCGCCGGAGAAGCACCCGAGAAGACATCGCAAACGCTTCCTGGCCATCCAGTGTACATGTTAGTGAAACTGTTGGGAAGACAACGTCAACATTTTATTTATACTGTATAATCTGCAGATTCTAACAGATTTCTGCAACTATCCTTTGAAGTACCGCTTCTCTCTAAAACAGCAATAAAGATAATTATTAGGTTATTTACATAATTATGTAAATAACAAAATAACTTCAAGCAAAAATTGGGAAAAGTAAAGTCCGAAGTGAAGGTCCTGGAGCCATTTTTCATCCACTGTGTTTTTTAATTTCAAGCCATTTTCACTGTGTTGAATAGAATATAGCCAAATTTGCCAAACATTATTTAAAAAAAAAAAAGATTTTTAGAATTGCGGTCTGACTTCGTTAAATTAGCTTAAAGTGGCTAAGCTACAAACCGCCATCCACCTTTGGTCCTAGAGCCAAAAAATGCCCCATTGAAACCCATTATAAACGCTATTTTTCATTGCAGGATCATTATAACTAAATGTAGTGCCATCCTCCAAGTGAGGGTGACACTTTGAAGTCCGGGTCTTAAAATTGTAATGTTTTTTATTTGTCCACCAGGTGGCGCCCTTTTTTCATATTTCAGCATTGACGTACAGAAAGCCAAAAATTCAGATTTTGAGCGTGTCTTTCTCAATGACCTTTATATTTTTAAAAAATATAAAGGTCTTTATGCCTAAAAAAAGAAAAAAAGACACAAACACACTTTTTTTCCAAAAGTATTTTCTCTCAGACGGCCACACTCCAATACAAATTAAATATAAAAGCAAGGACCAAAACCAAATTAGATTTTATTTTTCCCTTCAAGTTCGTTTTTTAAACATATTTGCACTTGAGTTCCCCCTGTCCCGCCTGCCCGTCTATTGTTGTTCCCCGCTGACATGCCGCTAAGCGCGGCGCTAAGCGCAGGAGCACCGGTGGGTGAAACGCGCTGGCGTTCGGCTCTTTTTTGATACATTTCAGTGCGTGTTGTACTTGTATAACTATGCATGTGACAAAAAACCAAAAGAGTCTTTCTTGCTATCGTGCTATGTGACCTGCCATGCCAAATTAGATGTTGGAACATGTTTCCACTAGTTTAGGATTATGCGCGATCTTCATGACACAAAGACACTACGTGTTTGTGTCATGAAAAACAAAAATGAGATATTGGTTATCGTTACATTCAGTTTGAGGGCTACAACAGAATATTACATATTTGTTTTCACGTGTTATCGGATGTGTCGTGCTGACACCGGGACCCAAACACTATTTCACCGCTGCAGCTACTGGGAGCGGGCACTGGAGCTGCTGCCTGCGGCAGCTTGAGCCTCTGCCAGCCGCTGCCGGACGCACAACTTTCCCGATTCCCAGCAACATAAATGTTTATGTTCCTCCTTGTAAAATAAATGTTTTTCTGGTTCAAAGTGATCTTGTATTGTTATTTACACATTTTTTTAATTTTATTTTAGAACAAAACAAGGTAATAAGCATTTAGTGTAAGCAAAACATGATAAACCTGATATGGCACTATATAACATTTAGTGTGCTTTTGCCAAAAAGTAGTAATGTATCAAAATGAATGTCAGTGGTAATCTTTGAACAATCCAAAGGCCTAATTATAATAATAATCAAATATTACTTCAAATGTATTTTATAGAAAATATTTAAGTTTTTTCTTTTTTTTGGCTAAAAACCCAGTGCGCTCATGTAACGAAACTGGGATTTAAAGGGTTAAAACCCCCAAAATATAATTAAAACTTTATATGAATATTTCAGGGAGAAGTAGTTTAAAAAGACTGACTAATTTAATGTGGAAAAAAATATTAATATATGGTGTGGTCGATTTTTGGCTCTAGGACCAAATAAGGATGTGTTTTTAAGGACCTTCCAAATTATATTAAGGGCCATCAGCCAAACAATATTGTTTGCTCTGGGTCTAACCAGAGCGCGTTGTGTGTGACATCTTCTTTTGCACATGCGGGCCGCTTTGAGCGTTCACACTAGAGCGCGTTTGCTGTCGCATTTTATTTGTAGTGTGAACAAGCAGACAAAAATATCGGATTTGATCAAAAAATCGAGCATTAAGACCTGCAGTGTGAACGTAGCCAAAATGTAAAATCTTTGAAGTCTGAATTTTCAATGTGGGCTGAAATAGAAAGTCAGCGTCGCTGCAGCTTGTTGCTGTCAGCTTACGTCAGTCATGTGATTTGGAGGTACAGCGTGTCCGTGGACCACAGAGGGTTAATAACACTCACCTTCCTTCCATTTCCAGAGTGTAACATCCAACCACCTGTGTACAATGCGAAATTCCAATGGTGTTGTTCAAAATGTGCTCTGGCACAATCATAAGCATCGGTTGCTACTGAAAACAAGAAAAAAGCCAGTCCTGCTATGGGCTGAACCATTTGTTAATGGGGGGGGGTATGAAACTATGCAATATATTCAGTTTTAGCATTTAGATTCACCGTTGACTGTAACTATGCTCAAACTGTCAATGCTATCTTATTTTAATAAACAACATTGTCATATGCGAAACTGGGGTGGCACTTGTGGTGGCAAGGCATCATTTTATGCCACCCTTCTAGATCCGCCCCTGGAGGGGAGGGGGGAGGCAGTCAGGGTGGGTGGTTGGTGTGCTGATGGTTGGAGAATGAAACTATTGTAACATCTGGCTGTCCTGGTCCTGATGCTGCTAAACCTCTTTCCAGAGGGCAGCAGGGAGCACAGTGCGTGGTGGGGGTGGGCGGAGTCTCTGATGATGTTATGGACTCTGCTGAGACAGCATCTGTGCTCGACATCCTGGATGGGTGGAGGAGAAGTCCTCATGATCTTCTCTGCAGTGATTTCCTCTCTGAGGCCTTGAAACTGTCAAACCAGATGGAGACACAGCTGCTCAGCACACTTTCGATGCTGCCTCAGTAGAAAGTGGAGGTGATGGAGGAGAAAGGTGTGCTCTCCTTATCCAAACTGCAAAGTGCAGATACTGCTGAGACTGTTTAACCAATGCTGTTTAATGGCCAGTCCAGACTGTCAGTTATTTTAACCAGTTGCCTACACTGAAATACGGCTCAACTCAATTGAATGACAAAGAAACTGTGAATAGTTTAATCTTCTCTTTTTTGAGTCAAGCTAGATTTGATAAATATTAGATTTTGTGCAATTATGTTTGAACTAAAGGCTGCTTTTAGTTTGGGAGACAGTATATCCACATGGGGCAGCACAGTGGCATCAGTCGTTAGCACCATTTCCATGAGGTAAGAAGGTCTTGGGTTCAAACCTACCATCTGGCTGGGATTTGCAAATTCTCCCCGTGTCAGCATGGGTTCTCTCCAGATAATCTAGCTTCCCACCACAGTCCAAAGACATGCAGTTAGTGTGGTTAGCTTAACAGATGATTCTAAATTTCTCATAGATGTGAATGGTTGTCTGTCTCTGTGTCTAGTGGCGATCTTGGCTCAAGAGTTGGCAGTTTGTCTTGCAATCGGAAGGTTGCCGGTTCAAGCCCCGGCTCTGACAGTCTCGGTCGTTGTGTCCATGGGCAAGACACTTCACCCATTGCCTACTGGTGGTGGTCAGAGGGCCTGGTGACGCCAGGCGCACTGACAGAGGCAGCCTCGCAGCTGGGGAAAGAGGGCAGCTGGGTGACGGTGAGGAGGAAGCATAGTCCTAAACAGAAGCCCCAGGTACACCACCAACCTGTTCATGTGTCAAACCGTTTTTCCCCACAAGGCGACACACCCGCCGGGGGTCAAACTCTGGTAATTGGCGATTCTGTTCTCAGACATGTGAAGCTAGAGACACCGGCAACCATAGTCAATTGTCTTCCAGGGGCCAGAGCAGGCGACATGGAAGGAAATTTAAAACTGCTGGCTAAGGGTAAACGTAAATACAGTAAAATCATAGTTCACGTCGGCAGTAATGACACCCGGTTACGCCAATCGGAGGTCACTAAAATCAATATTGAATCGGTGTGTAACTTTGCCAAAACAATGTCGGACTCTGTAGTTTTCTCTGGTCCCCTCCTCAATCAGACCAGGAGTGACATGTTTAGCCGCATGTTCTCCTTAAATTGCTGGCTGTCTGAGTGGTGTCCCAGAAACGATGTGGGCTTCATAGATAATTGGCAAACCTTCTGGAAGAAACCAGGTCTTGTTAGGAGAGACGGCATCCATCCCACTTTGGATGGAGCAGCTCTCATTTCTAGAAATATGGACAAATTTATTAAACCCCCCCAAATATGACTATCCAGAGTTGGGACCAGGAAGCAGAGTTGCAGTCTTACACGCCTCTCTGCAGCTTCTCTCCTTCTGCTACCCCCCCAAAAACCCATCTCCACTGAGACTGGGTCAGCTCCCAAACAGACAAAAAACAAACTGAAAGCCAGCAATAAGCAACTTAAACATAAAAAATCACAAAGAAAGAACAATACAGTATCCACATCTGAACCAAAGAGTAAAACAGTGAAATGTGGATTATTAAATATTAGGTCTCTCTCCTCCAAGTCTCTGTTAGTACATGACTTAATAATTGATTAACAAATCGATTTACTCTGCCTTAAAGAAATCTGGTTGCAGCCGGATTAGGTTAGTTTAAATGAATCAACACCCCCGAGTCATTCTAACTACCAGAAACCTCGAAGCACAGGCCGAGGGGGCGGTGTGGCAGCAATTTTTCACACCAGCCTATTAATTAACGAAAGACCAAGACAGACTTTTAATTCATTTGAAAGCGTGATGCTTAGCCTTGTCCACCTCAGCTGTAAAACTCAGAAACCAGTCTTACTTATTATCATCTATCGTCCACCTGGGCCTTACACAGAGTTTCTCTCTGATTTCTCAGACTTTTTATCTAATTTAGTGCTCAGCTCAGATAAAATAGTTATTGTGGGTGATTTTAACATCCATGTAGATGCTAAAAATGACAGCCTCAACATCGCATTTAATCTGTTATTAGACTCAATTGGCTTCTCTCAAAATGTAAAAGAACCCACCCACCACTTTAATCACACTCTAGATCTTGTTTTAACATATGGCATAGAAACTGAACATTTAACAGTGTTTCCTGAAAACCCTCTGCTGTCTGATCATTTCCTGATAACATTTACATTTACAATAATTGATTACACAGCAGTGGAGAGTAGACTTTATCAAAGTAGATGTCTTTCTGAAAGTGCTGTAACTAAGTTTAAGAATATAATCCACCCACTGTTATCATCTTCAATGCCCTGTACCAACATAGAGCAGAGCAGCTATCTGAACGCTACTCCAACAGAGGTCGATTATCTTGTTAATAATTTTACCTCCTCACTACGTATGACTCCGCAGAAGAAAGCCCTCCGCAAAGCCAGAACATCTTACTATTCATCACTAAGAACAACCCCAGGTTTCTCTTCAGCACTGTAGCCAGGCTGACAAAAAGTCAGAGTTCTTTTGAGCCAACCATCCCTTTAACGTTAACTAGTAATGACTTCATGAACTTCTTCACAAATAAAATTTTAATCATTAGAGAAAAAATTACAAATAATCATCCCACAGATGTAATATCGTCTACAGCTACTCTTAGTACCATTGATATTAAGTTAGAGTCTTTTTCTCCAATTGATCTTTCTGAGTTAACTGCAATAATTACACCAATGTGTCTTTTAGACCCCATTCCTACAAAACTGCTCAAAGAAGTCCTGCCATTAATTAATGCTTCAATCTTAAATATGATCAACCTATCTCTAATAATCGGCTATGTACAACAGGCCTTCAAGCTGGCTGTAGTTAAACTTTTACTCAAAAAGCCATCTCTAGACCCAGCTGTCTTAGCTAATTATAGGCCAATCTCCAACCTTCCTTTCATATCAAAAATCCTTGAAAGAGTAGTTGTCAAACAGCTAACAGATCATCTGCAGAGGAATGGCTTATTTGAAGAGTTTCAGTCAGGTTTCAGAGCTCATCACAGCACAGAAACAGCTTTAGTGAAGGTTACAAATGATCTTCTTATGGCCTCTGACAGTGGACTCATCTCTATGCTTGTCCTGCTAGACCTTAGTGCAGAGTTCGATACTGTTGACCATAATATTCTATTAGCGCCATTAGAGCACGCTGTAGGTATTACAGGTACTGCGCTGCAGTGTGTAACTCTCCATGTAAATGGGGAGTCCTCTTCACACACTAAGATCAATTATGGTGTTCCACAGGGTTCAGTGCTAGGACCAATTCTGTTTACATTATACATGCTTCCCCTAGGCAGTATCATTAGAAGACATAGCGTACATTTTCACTGCTATGCAGATGACACTCAGCTCTATCTATCCATGAAGACAGGTAACACACACCAATTAGTTAAACTGCAGGAATGTCTTAAAGACATAAAGACCTGGATGGCCGCTAACTTTCTGCTCCTTAATTCAGATAAAACTGAGGTTATTGTACTCGGCCCTCAAAATCTTAGAAATATGGTATCTAACCAGATTCTTACTCTGGATGGCATTACCTTGGCCTCCAGTAACACTGTGAGGAACCTTGGAGTCATTTTTAACCAAGACATGTCCTTCAATGCACATATTAAAAAAAAATATGTAGGATTGCTTTCTTCCATTTGTGCAACATCTCTAAAATTAGAAATATCCTGTCTCAGAGTGACGCTGAAAAACTAGTTCATGCATTTATTACGTCTAGACTGGACTACTGTAATTCATTATTATCAGGATGTCCTAAAAACTCACTGAAAAGCCTTCAGTTAATCCAAAATGCTGCAGCAAGAGTACTGACAGGGACTAGAAAGAGAGAGCATATTTCTCCTGTTTTGGCTTCCCTTCATTGGCTTCCTGTTAAATCCAGAATTGAATTCAAAATCCTGCTCCTCACATAGAAGGTCTTAAATAATCAGGCCCCATCTTATTTTAATAGAATAGAATTCAAATTTATTGTCATTGCATGTCAAATGTCACAAGTACAAGGCAATGGAATGCAGTTTGCATCCATCCAGAAAGTGCTTTAGCAATAATATAGATATATAGATATATTACAAAAATGGGTCTATTAAAGGTATGAGGGTACAAAATATGGGTCTATAATGGGTATGCTACAATGTACACAGTATGAATGACCTTGTAGTACCATATCACCCTATTAGAGCACTTCGCTTTCGCACTGCAGGCCTACTTCTTGTTCCTAGACTATTTAAAAGTAGAATGGGAGGGAGAGCCTTCAGTTTTCAGGCCCCTCTTCTGTGGAACCAGCTTCCAGTTTGGATTCGGGAGACAGACACTATCTCTACTTTTAAGATTAGGCTTAAAACTTTCTTTTTTGCTAAAGCATATAGTTAGGGCTGGACCAGGTGACCCTGAATCCTCCCTTAGTTATGCTGCAATAGGTGCTAGGGGACTCCCATGATGCATTGAGTTTTTCCTTTCCAGTCACCTTTCTAACTCACTATGTGTTAACAGACCTCTCTGTTAATAATTTTACCTCCTGACTACGTATGACTCTGGATACTGTAGCTCCAGTGAAAACTAAGGTCTCAAATCAAAAGTACCTGACTCCATGGTATAATTCACATAGCCTAAAGCAGATAACTCGTAAGCTGGAGAGGAAATGGCGTGTGACAAATTTAGAAGATCATCATTTAGCCTGGAGAAATAGTTTGCTGTTTTATAAGAAAGCCCTCCTGCAAAGCCAGAACATTTTACTATTCGTCACTGATTGAAGAAAATAAGAACAACCCCAGGTTTCTCTTCAGCACTGTAGCCAGGCTGACAAAAAGTCAGAGCTGTTTTGAGCCAACCATCCGTTTAACGTTAACTAGTAATGACTTCATGAACATCTTCACAAATAAAATTCTTATCAGTACAGAAAGTTACCAATAATCATCCGACAGATGTAATATCATCTAAATCTACTCTCAGTACCATTGATGTTAAGTTAGACTCTTTTTCTCCAACTGATCTTTCTGAGTTAACTTCAATAATTACTTCAATAATAACCTTCAACGTGTCTTTTAGACCCCATTCCTACAAAACTGCTCAAAGAAGTCCTGCCATTAATTAATACTTCAATCTTAAATATGATCAACCTATCTCTAATAATTCGCTATATACCACAGGCCTTCAAGGTGGCTGTAGTTAAACCTTTATTCAAAAAGCCATCTCTAGACCCAGCAGCCTTATCTAATTATAAGCCAATCTCCAACCTTCCTTTCCTTTCAAAAATCCTTGAAAGAATAGTTGTCAAAAAGCTAACAGATCATTTGCAGAGGAATGGCTTATTTGAAAAGTTTCAGTCAGGTTTCAGAGCTCATCACAGCACAGAAACAGCTTTAGTGAAGGTTACAGATGATCTTCTTATGGCCTCTGATAGTGGACTCATCTCTGTGCTTGTCCTGCTAGACCTTAGTGCAGCATTCAATACTGTTGACCATAATATCCTATTATGGGCGATTAGAACATGCTGTAGGTATTACAGGTACTGTACTGCAGTGGTTTGTATCATATCTATCTAATAGACTCCAATTTGTACATGTAAATGGAGAGTCCTCTTCACAGGTCAATTATGGTGTTCCACAGGGTTCAGTGCTAGGACCAATTCTATTTACATTATACATGCTTCCCCTATGCAGCATCATTAGAAGACATAGCATAAATTTTCACTGCTCTGCAGATGACACCATGCTCTATCTATCCATGAAGCCAGGTAACACACACCAATTAGCTAAGCTGAGGTTATTGTACTCAGCCCTGAAAATGTTAGAAATATGGTATCTGACCAGATTCTTACTCTGCATGGCATTATCTTGGCCTCCAGTAAAGCTGTGAGGAGCCTTGGAGTTATTTTTGACCAGGACATGTCCTTCAATGCACATATTAAACAAATATGTATAGGGCTGTGCGATATGAACAAAATCTCATATCCCGATATTAAGACATGTATCGTCCGATAACGATATAAATTACAAAAATGTAACATTTTCTGTAAATTCTTTGAATCTCGGGCATCTCGACTTGTGTGAAGTGTTTCCAGCTGGGCGTCACGTACCTGGAGTCGAGTGTTTTAACTGATGCATGAAACTATACATTTTTAGACATAAGTTGTAACGGCCACCGTTTTCTTTGTAAGTATTTATTACACAGCGTGCTGCGGGGAAAGGCCTGTTCTAACGTTTGAGTCTAAGGTTTATTTTTTAGCACCTGACGGCTCTTTTTTGCTTCTCATCCGTAAATACTCTGCATCTTTCACGTGATTCAGTTTATTTTGAAAGGTCTCAACAGGATCTCGAGCTTTATTGTGAAAGGTTTATGTGGAAAATAAACAAGCGGACATGCCGTGGTTTTACCGTTGTTGTTGCTAACGACAACGCATAAAAACAAGCCCTTGTCCGTCTGTAGTGTGGTTATATTAAATATAAGAGGAAGAGAAAACTTTAAGAAATTAATATAGCCGCTACAGTGACCATCAAAATGATGAAAAAATATTGCCCTAAACAGTTTATTTTGCGACACCACGAAACAAACGATAGCGTAAAATGAAACGATAGACGTTTTTATATCGTCATCCAATATATATCGTTATATCGAACAGCCCTAAATATGTAACACTATTTTCTTCCATTTTCGCAACATTTCTAAAGTTAGAAATACCTGTCTCTTAGTGACGCTGAAAAACTGCATTTATTTCTTCCATGCTGGATTACTGTAATTCATTATTATCAGGATGTCCTAAAAACTCACTGAAAAGTCTTCAGCTAATCCAAAATGCTGCAGCAAGAGTACTGACAGGGACTAGAAAGAGAGAGCATATTTCTCCTGTTTTGGCTTCCCTTCATTGGCTTCCTGTTAAATCCAGAATTGAATTCAAAATCCTGCTCCTCACATACAAGGTCTTAAATAATCAGGCCCCATCTTATCTTAATGACCTTGTAGTACCATATCACCCTATTAGAGCACTTCGCTCTCTCTCTGCAGGCCTACTTGCTGTACCTAGAGTATTTAAAAGTATAATGGGAGGGAGAGCCTTCAGTTTTCAGGCCCCTCTTCTGTGGAACCAGCTTCCCGTTTGGATTCCCATTATGCATTGAGTTTTTCCTTTCCAGTTACCTTTCTCACTCACTATGTGTTATTAGACCTCTCTGCTTTGAATCATATCTGTTATTAATCTCTGTCTCTCTTCCACAGCATGTCTTTATCCTGTTTTCCTTCTCTCACCCCAACCGGTCGCAGCAGATGGCCGCCCCTCCCTGAGCCTGGTTCCTTCCCACTGTTGCCAAAGTGCTTGCTCATAGGGGGTCATATGATTGTTGGGTTTTTCTCTGTATTTATTATTGTATGATCTACTGTGCAATATAAAGCGCCTTGAGGCGACTTTTGTTGTGATTTGGCGCTATATAAATAAAATTTAATTGAATTGATTTGAATTGAATTCAACAGACAACCCCACACTAACAGAGGAAGACAGAGAACCTAAATACACAGGAGGGTAATGAGAGAAGTGACAATACCTAGGGAAAACACAGGTGACACAAATGAAACCGAATGCCACAGAGGGGAGTCAAACTACACACACTGAACAGGGGAACACCAGACATTTCACAATAAAACACGAACAAGGAAGGGATGGAGATGCATGAGCTTGACAAAAATAACGCTGAACACGCAGATATGAAATACATTGGGAGATCTGACTGCAATTGGCCCCTTATCTTCTTTAAATCAAACAATATTCATGTCAAACTTTTGTGCTGCAAAATATTTTGTTTGTGCTAATTCATATATTTATTTTTTAGCGTATAACCCTTTTAAAAATATGGTCAGTGGTCTTTGATCAGTGGTTGTTGATGAAGGAACTGACCTCCCAGCCCATTGTTCCTTCAATGTGCTGGTTTCAGTCATTATGCAAATGTACTGTTTATAAGATTCAGGGAAACCTGCAGTCAGCTGAGACTGAAGAAGTAACTTGGATGAGTGATGAAACGTTTCTCCCACTGAAAATGCAACGTCCAGATGAACAGAATCAACTTTTTGGGGTTTACTTACCTGGATGATTGAGCATGCATCAAGACAATGACAGAAAGGCAAAAGTTTTTACATTTAATCCTGACACTGATGCTTTTAAACTTAATCGACCAACACAAGACACCAAAAACCTTTTAGTGATACTGAAATCCAGCTTCATTCAAGTAATAGATTAAAAAAAATGTGAATATTTTGAACTTTTCTTTGTTTTATAAATCAAATTTGCTAAAAGTTATATTTTGTGCATTTATCTTTTAAAGCAAAAATCACTTTTATTTTGGGAGACACTACATTCAAACTCAAATATTTCCTTAGTGTCGTTAATTTGTTTGCTTTTTGTATCAGCCATATTTATATTTACATAATACAGCTTTTATTCAGAGCTTTAATGTGACTCTGGATGTGTTTTCATAATTGTGTCTTAAACATGAACATGTCTTCCTTCTGGTCTTTCTTCATGTAACATTTCAGCTGCAGTTGGAGAAGAACAATACTGAAATCACCAAGCAGCTCCAGGAGGAGAAAGAAACAGCAGAGGACCTGAAGAATCAGCTGGAGAAAAAAAATTGTGAGGTTTGTGTTTCCGTTATAAATACTCAGAATTTACTGACCCAACTCTCTTTATCTCTGTTTTTCAAAGAGTTATCTTATTTTGTTTATTTGGCAACAAACAGTGACTGTTTCTATATATTGAACGAAATTATAATTCATGTTGACGTCCAAAGAAAGTACTGACATGCAGAAACTCATCATCCTCATTTTTTCATTTATATCAACACTGTTAATTTAAAATGCTTAATTAATTAATAACTAATAGTGAAATGCAAATATATTTGTTTCATTTGGATCACCCTTTTGTAATTTATATCATACCAGGCTCTTAATTCTACATAGAACTGAATGAATGTGTGATTGTGTAACACACTTTCTTTACTTTACCACTACAGAATGTAGAGAAAGTTAGGATCTTGGGCTTATGTTCTCTAGAAATCGACTAAGGAGCGAATGACACACAGCTAAAAGAACAGTGAACATTTATTCAAAACAAAACCAAAAACAGTAACAGTTCACAACAAGAAGTTCCAATAATCCATATTTGTCAGTCCGTGTATTCAGTTTCATAGTCCAAAGTTCAGAGTTCAGTGTTCAGAGTTTAGGATAAACATATAAGAAAAAAGTAAGAAAAATGTAAGAAAAAAGGAAAAGAAATGTTATTAGGATTATGAAATATTTATATAATTCAATTCAATTCAATTTTATTTATATAGCGCCAAATCACAACAAAAGTCGCCTCAAGGCGCTTTATATTGTACAGTAGATAGCACAATAATAAATACAGAGAAAAACCCAACAATCATACGACCCCCTATGAGCAAGCACTTTGGCGACAGTGGGAAGGAAAAACTCCCTTTTAACAGGAAGAAACCTCCGGCAGAACCAGGCTCAGGGAGGGGCGGCCATCTGCTGCGACCGGTTGGGGTGAGAGAAGGAAAACAGGATAAAGAAATGCTGTGGAAGAGAGACAAAGATTAATAACAGATATGATTTGATGCAGAGAGGTCTATTAACACATAGTGAGTGAGAAAGGTGACTGGAAAGGAAAAACTCAATGCATCATGGGAATCCCCGGCAGCCTATGTCTATTGCAGCATAACTAAGGGAGGATTCAGGGTCACCTGGTCCAGCCCTAACTATATGCTTTAGCAAAAAGGAAAGTTTTAAGCCTAATCTTGAAAGTAGAGATAGTGTCTGTCTCCCGAATCCAAACTGGAAGCTGGTTCCACAGAAGAGGGGCCTGAAAACTGAAGGCTCTCCCTCCCATTCTACTTTTAAATACTCTAGGAACAGCAAGTAGGCCTGCAGAGCAAGAGCGAAGTGCTCTAATAGGGTGATATGGCACTACAAGGTCATTAAGATAAGATGGGGCCTGATTATTTAAGACCTTGTATGTGAGGAGCAGGATTTTGAATTCAATTCTGGATTTAACAGGAAGCCAATGAAGGGAAGCCAATACAGGAGAAATATGCTCTCTCTTTCTAGTCCCTGTCAGTACTCTTGCTGCAGCATTTTGGATTAGCTGAAGACTTTTCAGTGAGTTTTTAGGACAACCTGATAATAGTGAATTACAGTAGTCCAGCCTGGAAGTAATAAATGCATGAACTAGTTTTTCAGCATCACTCTGAGACAGGATATTTCTAATTTTAGAGATGTTGCGCAAATGGAAGAAAGCAGTCTTACATATTTGTTTAATATGTGCGTTGAAGGACATGTCCTGGTCAAAAATGACTCCAAGGTTCCTCACAGTGTTACTGGAGGCCAAGGTAATGCCATCCAGAGTAAGAATCTGGTTAGATACCATATTTCTAAGATTTTCAGGGCCAAGTACAATAACCTCAGTTTTATCTGAATTAAGAAGCAGAAAGTTAGCGGCCATCCAGGTCTTTATGTGTTTAAGACATTCCTGCAGTTTAACTAATTGGTGTGTGTTACCTGGCTTCATGGACAGATAGAGCTGCGTGTCATCTGCATAGCAGTGAAAATTTATGCTATGTCTTCTAATGATGCTGCCTAGGGGAAGCATGTATAATGTAAATAGAATTGGTCCTAGCACTGAACCCTGTGGAACACCATAATTGACCTTAGTGTGTGAAGAGGACTCTCCATTTACTTGAACAAATTGGAGTCTATTAGATAGATATGATACAAACCACTGCAGCACAGTACCTGTAATACCTACAGCATGTTCTAATCGCTCTAATAGGATATTATGATCAACAGTATCAAACGCTGCACTAAGGTCTAGCAGGACAAGCACAGAGATGAGTCCACTGTCAGAGGCCATAAGAAGATCATTTGTAACCTTCACTAAAGCTGTTTCTGTGCTGTGATGAGCTCTGAAACCTGACTGAAACTCTTCAGTTCCATTCCTCTGCAGATGATCTGTTAGCTGTTTGACAACTACTCTTTCAAGGATTTTTGATATGAAAGGAAGGTTGGAGATTGGCCTATAATTAGCTAAGACAGCTGGGTCTAGAGATGGCTTTTTAAGTAAAGGTTTAACTACAGCCAGCTTGAAGGCCTGTGGTACATAGCCGATTATTAGAGATAAGTTGATCATATTTAAGATTGAAGAATTAATTAATGGCAGGACTTCTTTGAGCAGTTTTGTAGGAATGGGGTCTAAAAGACACGTTGATGGTTTGGAGGAATTAATTATTGAAGTTAACTCAGAAAGATCAATTGGAGAAAAAGAGTCTAACTTAACATCAATGGTACTAAAAGTAGCTGTAGATGATATTACATCTGTGGGATGATTATTGGTAATTTTTTCTCTAATGATAAAAATTTTATTTGTGAAGAAGTTCATGAAGTCATTACTAGTTAACGTTAAAGGGATTGTTGGCTCAATAGAGCTCTGACTTTTTGTCAGCCTGGCTACAGTGCTGAAGAGAAACCTGGGGTTGTTCTTATTTTCTTCAATCAGTGACGAATAGTAAGATGTTCTGGCTTTGCGGAGGGCTTTCTTATAAAGCAGCAAACTATTTCTCCAGGCTAAATGATGATCCTCTAAATTTGTGACACGCCATTTCCTCTCCAGCTTACGAGTTATCTGCTTTAGGCTACGTGTTTGAGAATTATACCACGGAGTCAGGTACTTCTGATTTGAGGCCTTAGTTTTCACAGGAGCTACAGTATCCAGAGTCGTACGTAGTGAGGAGGTAAAATTATTAACAAGATAATCGACCTCTGTTGGAGTAGCGTTCAGATAGCTGCTCTGCTCTATGTTGGTACAGGGCATTGAAGATGATAACAGTGGGTGGATTATATTCTTAAACTTAGTTACAGCACTTTCAGAAAGACATCTACTTTGATAAAGTCTACTCTCCACTGCTGTGTAATCAATTATTGTAAATGTGAATGTTATCAGGAAATGATCAGACAGCAGAGGGTTTTCAGGAAACACTGTTAAATGTTCAGTTTCTATGCCATATGTTAAAACAAGATCTAGAGTGTGATTAAAGTGGTGGGTGGGTTCTTTTACATTTTGAGAGAAGCCAATTGAGTCTAATAACAGATTAAATGCAATGTTGAGGCTGTCATTTTTAGCATCTACATGGATGTTAAAATCACCCACAATAATTATTTTATCTGAGCTGAGCACTAAATCAGATAAAAAGTCTGAGAAATCAGAGAGAAACTCTGTGTAAGGCCCAGGTGGACGATAGATAATAACAAGTAAGACTGGTTTGTGAGTTTTACAGCTGGGGTGGACGAGGCTAAGCATCACGCTTTCAAATGAATTAAAAGTCTGTCTTGGTCTTTCGTAAATTAATAGGCTGGTGTGAAAAATTGCTGCCACACCGCCCCCTCGGCCTGTGCTTCGAGATTTCTGGTAGTTAGAATGACTCGGGGGTGTTGATTCATTTAAACTAACATAATCATCCTGCTGCAACCAGGTTTCTGTAAGGCAGAGTAAATCAATTTGTTGATCAATTATTAAGTCATGTACTAACAGAGACTTGGAGGAGAGAGACCTAATATTTAATAATCCACATTTCACTGTTTTACTCTTTGGTTCAGATGTGGATACTGTATTGTTCTTTCTTTGTGATTTTTTATGTTTAAGTTGTTTATTGCTGGTTTTTGGTTTGTTTTTTGTCTTTTTGGGAGCTGACACAGTCTCAATGGAGATGGGTTTTTGGGGGGGTAGCAGGAGGAGAGAAGCTGCAGAGAGGCGTGTAAGACTGCAACTCTGCTTCCTGGTCCCAACTCTGGATAGTCATATTTTGGGGGGGTTAATAAATTGGTCCATATTTCTAGAAATGAGAGCTGCTCCATCCAAAGTGGGATGGATGCCGTCTCTCCTAACAAGACCAGGTTTCCTCCAGAAGGTTTGCCAATTATCTATGAAGCCCACATCGTTTCTGGGACACCACTCAGACAGCCAGCAATTTAAGGAGAACATGCGGCTAAACATGTCACTCCTGGTCTGATTGGGGAGGGGACCAGAGAAAACTACAGAGTCCGACATTGTTTTGGCAAAGTTACACACCGATTCAATATTGATTTTAGTGACCTCCGATTGGCGTAACCGGGTGTCATTACTGCCGACGTGAATTATGATCTTACTGTATTTACGTTTACCCTTAGCCAGCAGTTTTAAATTTCCTTCAATGTCGCCTGCTCTGGCCCCTGGAAGACAATTGACTATGGTTGCCGGTGTCTCTAGCTTCACATGTCTGAGAACAGAATCACCAATTACCAGAGTTTGACCCCCGGCGGGTGTGTCGCCGAGTGGGGAAAAACGGTTAGACACATGAACAGGTTGGTGGTGTACCTGGGGCTTCTGTTTAAGACTATGCTTCCTCCTCACCGTCACCCAGCCGCCCTCTTTCCCCAGCTGCTTGGGGTCTGCCGGGGAACAGCTAGCGGGGCCTGCGCTATCTTCGGCTGCACCAGCTACAGGGGCCTGGCTAGCTACGGGTGAATGAAGGGTGCGAAGCCGAGTCTCCAATTCAGTAATCCTGGCCTCCAGAGCTGCAAATATGCTACATTTGTTACAGGTATCATTACTGCTAAAGGAGGCCGAGGAGTAACTAAACATCTGACACAATGAGCAGGAAAGTGCAGGAGGGACAGGTGAAGTAGCCATAGTGCTAACGAGTCAGCTACGAGCTAAGCTAAGCTAGCGAAACAGTACAGAGACAGTGAGTGAATACTTTGGCTATAAATTAGGTAGTGAGCACACAGAAAGGGTGATTCAGATGAAGCACGTTAAGATTATACTATGAAAAAGGGATGTATCAAAAGATTTAAATTGAATTGCTAAGCAGAAAAGCTACTCAGAAACACCACTGTGTTCGAGCAGGAACAGGAAGTGATACTCTACCGCAGAGCGAGCGAACACCAAGTGACAGCGCCACCAAGAGTCCCAGTGTCAGGATAAGGCACAAATGAGCCTCTAAGTAAGGAAAGCTGTGCAGGATCTTTAATATATTGAAGCAGCAGTGTACAATCATCATCCAGCCATGAAATGACACTCCTGTAAATATACAGTCATGGGGGACAGAGGGGAGGGGGGAGGTTGGTGTGCTGATGGTTGGAGAATGAAACTATTGTAACATCTGTCTGTCCTGGTACCCTAAAATCAACAACCAGCATTCGTACACGACTGTGTCCTCCAGATCTGTAAAGTTCAGGTGAAGAGCAGAGGACACTGCTCTGTGCAGTGGTTTGGCAAGTACAATGACTGACATGAAGGGGCAACATAACCTCTACAAGAACTTCAATATCATGGGCATTTGTCATCAAAACATGTGATGGTGGCAAACTTGAGACATGATGGAACAACAGTCTGCTCCAGCGAAATGTTAAAGATGTCTGTGAGGATGTGTGCTAGCTGGTCAGCACCAGTATTGATCAAGTTACTTGAAAAAAGTAATTAGTTACTAATTTCTGATTACTCCTCCAAAAAAAAGTAAACCTTTTACATTACTCGTTAGTTGAAAATGTAATCAGATTACACATTATTGCCCATCTCTGGTCAGCACGCTCTCTGAGTACTCATCATTGAATGTTTCCCTGCTGCCTTTCATACATTCGCTCTCCTCAGAGTTTTACAGACATCAGTCACTCTGAGATTCAGTGTTTTCTCATTGGGGTGAAGACTGTCTTTTATTGCAGGGTGTTGTTGTTTGCTGAAAATGTACAGAGAAATTTGTTGAGTTTATTGAGACATTGTAGGTTGTTGTCACACATACTTGCTTCATTTATATGAAAGCTTTTGATTTGAGATGGTGCTTAATTAATTTGCCCACACCTTTGTCGTCTCTGTCTTTGTTTCTTTTTAATTGCAGCTTTCTGAAACCATCAGTCAAGTCCAGAAAGAGAAACAAAACATGGAGAGTGAAATAAAGACCCTGAAAAATGACCTAGATTCCACAAAACAAAAGGTTCAATTTTTATACACTAACTTCCTGCATTTACATGACTGACATGTTTAATCGGCTCTTTCTCTGGTGATCGAAACACTCTAAATAAAAGTTCAGAAATTCAGAGTTTATATAATTAATTGAAAATAAGCAGAGATGTAATGATTGGAACTTTCTAGGCTGATTAATCTGCTGTTTGCAATGACATTGTGATTAACTGTCATAAATTTTAAATTTTAAGCATAAATTCAGAAATTCATCCACAAATTTAATCGTAGTTGCTCTAGGACATAAATGAACTGCAGAATGACAGAAGAACATGGCAACCTTGTTCTTTATTTAGTAACATATTGGTCTCCAACTTTTTGTCACTGAGTAGACGTGTTGTGAAAACATGATGCACATCGTTGACCAACTGATTGCAACGTGTTGGCAATCTGTCTGGTGTTCCAGTTGCCTGCTACCAGGTCATCTGTGCAACTGCCTTGCAATCAAATGTGGTTGCCCAGATGTTGCACACTCATCCTCTGGGGTATATATATATTTGCGATCAGTTACCAAAAGCAAAAAAAAAAAAAAAAAAATCAAAGCAATAACTGGTAAAAAACAATTTTTCTCAGATGAGGTTGACGTCCAACTTTGATTCTAGTGTGACTGAACCATTAAAAAAACCTGACACAAAATACTGGAAGTCAATTCCATAATAATCAGTAAGAAGACATAAAGAGATAACATTAAAATGAAATCCATTTGATAAATCTGACAAATATTAGAGATTTTTCACCCAGAATTTCAAACACCAGTCTAATTTTATTTATTTTTTGCCATATAACCCTTTTAAAAATATGGTCAGTGGTCTTTGATCAGTGGTTATTGATCAATGAACTGACCTCCCAGCCCACTGTTCCTTCACTGGGCTGGTTTCAGTCATTATGCAAATGTACTGTTTATAAGGTTCAGGGAAACCTGTAGTCAGCTGAGACTGAAGAAGTAACTTGGATGAGTGATGAAACGTTTCTCCCAATGAAAACGCTACGTCCAGATTAACAGAATCAACTTTTGGGGGTTTACTTACCTGGATGATTGAGCATGCATCAAGACGAAGACACAAAGATTTGATAAATGTTATATTTTCTGCATTTATTTTTTTAAAAATAAAAAAAAAAAAACTTTTATTTTGGGAGACACTACATTCAAACTCAAATGTTTCCTTAGGATCTTAATTTGTTTTTTTTGTATCAGCCAACTCATATTTAGATAATACAGCTTTTATTAATCATTAATTTGATTCTGGCTGTGGTTTCATGATTGTGTGTGAAACATGAACATTTCTTTCTTCTGCTCTTTCTTCATGTACCATTCACCTGCAGTTGGAGAAGAGCAATATTAAAATCTTCAATCAATTCCAGCAGGAGAAAAAAGCAGCAGAGGACCTGAAGAAGCAGCTGGAGGACAAAGATCATGAGGTTTGTCTTTCCACTATAAACATTCAGAATTTACTGACCCAACTCTCTTTATCTCTGTATTGTAAAGAGTTAGGAAGGAAATTTTAGATATTATTTAGTTTATTGAAAAAAAGTCTGTAAAAGTAACTTTTATACATTGAACAAAATTATAATTCATGTTGACATCTAAAGAGAGTACTGACATGCAGAAACATCTTCCTTTTTCCATTCATACCAACACTTAAATTAAAATGCTCTTTTCTTAGCTAATAATGAAATGCAAATACAGTTGTTCCCTTGGGATTTTCCTTTTGTAAGTTATATCACACAAGCTATTAATTATTATTATAAATTCTATATAGAACTTTTTTTTTTTTTTTTTTTTTTTATAAATGAATGTGTGATTGCCAGAGTTGGGTAAGTTACTTTAAATTAGTAACTTAGTTACATCTATCAAAAGTAGCTTAGCTACTTCAAGTTACTCGTTACATTCAAAGTAACTAGTTACTAGGGAAAGTAACTTTGGTTTTACTCAGAATTCTCTTGTTAATGTTTTGCTTCTGTAACTGGATACCCAGCAAGAGTGCCAGTCTTCTAGCTTGCTTACTTGCCACAAGTGCAGTGTGCCACCTACCAATAGAAAGGAAAAAAATAATGTGCATATTTCCACGAGAAAAATCCCACGCCTGGACCGTCGTTGGCCACCGCCATCTATCAATCGTTTGTTGTAAGATTCAGATAATTATTTTTTAAAAGTTAGACATTTTAAATGACAATAAGAAAGAAAAGTATTTCTTTGTGCCCCCCTTTCCCTGTTAATGCCCTATATGGACCCCTGGCAAAACTTTGCTAGACCCACCCCTGCAAATGAATTCTAACAGCAGCTGATCAAGCTTGAATGTGCTGCTGTTGTTTAACACGACCTCCGCTGGTTTCTTCTTTCTGGCGCAAACAAACAATAGAGAAAAGCCGATCAGCTGATCATTGATCAGTTTCATGATTGAAGTAGAAACATGAGATGGAGGGGGAGAGAAGGAGAGAAGAAGAGGCAGCTGCAACAAAGACACAGAATAACTCCAGCTTTGTGTCTTTTTCATTGTAGCTGAAGTTCGGGACAAACTGCGTTCCTTTTCACCTCAATACGAAACGCGTAATATTTTATTCGAACACGAGACGATTCTATTTTTTACGGGATGGTTGGCAACTCTAATAATTAACCTTATAAACAAAATAAAGTTCCACATCAGTAACATCATAGCACCTACCCAGCTGTATAGAAACTCCGTCATGCTAGCTAGTACCCAGTATGAAAAAGTCAGCATAACAAAAATGAACTACACCTAAACTTGGTTTATATCTGACCCAGATAGACTGCAGGTCATAACTTCTTACCTGAAGTTCAGTTCAACTGACACTCGGACGTCGGCTGCCTCGGCTCTCTTCCTTCTGCCTCCCCTTTCTCTCATCCACCTGCTGGTCTCAACCACTTGCTAATGTTACTGAATCTGTGACATCCTGGATGGGTGGAGGAGAAGTCCTGATGATCTTCTCTGCAGTGATTTCCTCTGAGGCCTTGAAGCTGTCAAACCAGATGGAGACACAGCTGCTCAGCACACTTTTGATGCTGCCTCAGTAGAAAGTGGAGGTGATGGAGGAGAAAGGTGTGCTCTCCTCATCTGACGCAGGAAGTGCAGACACTGCTGAGACCACTGATCCTGTGTTTAGTGACCAGTCTAAAATCTTAGTTATCTAAACCTGTTGCCTACACTGAAATCCAGCTCAGCTTAATTGAATAATAAAGAAACCGTGTACAATCTTTTCTTTGTTGTGTAAAACTAGATTTCATAAACATTTGATTTTATGCATTTATTTTTTAACTTAAGGCTGCTTTTCATTTGGGAGACGCTATATTCATATGGTGCAGCACAGTGGCATGGTGGTTAGCACCATTGGCAAGAAGCAAGAAAGTCTTAGGTTGAGCTCCACCATCTGGCTGGGATTTACATGCTCTCCCTGTGTGTGCACGGGTTCAGGTAATCCAGCTTCCTGCCACAGTCCAACGACATGCAGTTAGTGGGGTTAGATTCTCTCTAGTTCTTGACGAAGGCGGTCGCATTTTCTTCCTCTCCCTTCCCTTATCTTTCCTGCAATGCTTTCTCACGTCTCTGTCTAGTCTTGTCTACTTCTCTCGGAACTGGCTTGGCTCTGGCTTATTGAAGAATAAAGAAAACGGAAACAGCTGTTCAAATCCCCACAAGGCTGCCCACTATGTTGATTGGAACGACGGAGAAAGCCATGGCTTCTCAGAATGGGATCATTAGATGCAGCACAGATGACATCCTGGTGAAGCTTGCGGCTGCTGTGAGACTATGACAACATCTTGGAGAGGCTCATGGCTGTCGTGAACACTCATGCACTACGAGCAAACTGGATAACATCTCGGTATGGATGGATAACTCGACAAGCCTTCATTGGCTGAGTGTCTACACCAACCTGGGCCTTGTAATGAGCACAACGGTGCTGCTTCCTCAGTAAAAATCTCTCAGTCAGAGGTAACTCTGCAATTACTGCACCTAACTGTGAGATGTTTCTGCTGCTTGTTTCCTGACAAGCAGTTGAGTTTTAGAGTTTCCTTCCAGCCCTCTCTGGCTTACCATAAACAGCCACTAGGCCCAGGCTCCACCAGCAATGCACCAACAAGTAAATCGACAGTGACTTCAACGGGCCATCACAAGGTAATACCAATCTCACCATTTTCAAAATGCCGCCTAAAAAAGTAAACCCAGGAGCTGAAGAGGAGTTGGAGGAGATTAGGAAATTGCTCAATTTCATGTCTGATGAACTGAGCAAAGTGGCTAAACAACAAGGTATGCTACACGATCTAATGGATGAAATAAAACAACTAAAAAAACTTGATAAAGGAGAAGGACAAGAAAATAGATGACTTGGAACGGCGACTTGAGGACCTCGAACAGTACACAAGAATGGATGATTAGTCATAAGTAGACTGGAGACGCAACACCGGACTTACGCCAGAGTAACAGCTGGCAGAGGTAAAGACGGTGAAGATGCCCTGGTACAGGAGCTGCAAACGCTTGAACAGCAAGTGATAAAATTCCTTCAAACAAAGAATGTAAGTATTCTGAGCCATCATATCACAGCATGCCACACGCTCCCCAGAAAAGTTTGTGGGCGACCGTGGCTCAGGGGGTTGGGAAGGGCACCTGTAACCGGAAGGTCGCCGGTTCAATCCCCGGCCTCTGTCCTGGTCGTTGTGTCCTTGGGCAAGGCACTTTACCCTACCGCCTACTGGTGTTGGCCAGAGGGGCCGATGGCGCGATATGGCAGCCTCGCTTCTGTCAGTCTGCCCCAGGGCAGCTGTGGCTACAACCGTAGCTTGCCTCCACCAGTGTGTGAATGTGAGCGTGAATGAATAATGTCATTGTAAAGCGCTTTGGGTGCCTTGAAAAGCGCTATATAAATCCAATGCATTATTATTATTATTATTATTATTATTATTAAAAGACAGTAAAACAAAGCCAGCAATTATTCTTCGGTTTGTGAGTCGCAAAACAAAGATTGAGTTACTGAAACAGGGAAAGAAGCTTAAAGGGACCGGTGTGTATTTAAATGAACATTTAACAAAAAAAAGACTGCTGAAATTACAAGACAGGCACGCAGCCTGAAAAAACAGAATAAGATACAAGCGACATGGACGAGGAACTGCAAAGTAATGATAAGACTAAATGGCACTCCCGAAGAAGCAAAAGTTGTGATGATAAGAGAACTCAAAGACTTAGAGCAATATAAATAATCAGGAATCTGCTATGGAATCTATTGGAAAAGTGACAATTGGATAATGTACAATGGGTATGGAAAGTGTTTCTGGCCTTACGACTCAAAAACAATGGCAAAAACAACAACAAAAAAACACATAAATGACAAGTTTGGACACAGATTATAGGTTTCCATTCAGAGATATTGAAGAGGAACACTTTGATTATGAGAAGGACTGTCAAGAAGGTTATTTTGCCACACACGCTGAGAAAAGGAACTTCAAAAAGTTTAACTATGCAGAGCACAACATGCATGACCCTGAAAGTAACGTTGACCCAGATAACCACTTCTACAATAACAACAATAATACTTGTGAGTACTATACAGATGACCAATTCAATATGAATATTAAAATGGCAAATGCATTGTCGGTCATGCATTTGAATAGTAGAAACCTGTATAAATTTTTTTTCTAAAATTACACAATGTTTAAGTTAAAATGTTTAACATAATTGCAATATCAGAAACATGGCTCGATAATGAGAAAGTTAGTGAAATGGGACTGGAAGGATACGAATTATTTACAATGAACAGGGTGAATAAAAAAAAGGAGGCGGTGTTGCTTTATGTGTAGATAAAGTTTTGAAATGTAGTCTGATTGAATGTATGTCAAGCACCATAGATGACGTAATGTGTGGTGTCGCGAATGAGAAATAACCGGGGACGGTTACTAAAGTAGTGACAACGCCACCTGGGGGAGGACGTTACACCCCCAGGAAAGATTTCTCCAGCCAATGAAAGGATTGCACTGGCTACCAAAGCCCACAGACTCGTTATTTAAAGGCAGAGGTGAGACAAAGGAAGTTTACAATTGAAAAGTTTAAGAGAAACTACTAAAACATAACTATAAGATCAAAAAGGCACCTAGGGTAGCAGGGGTGAGACAGTAAAATAATTAATTAAAACACTTTATTAACAAACAATGATTAAAACAACATACTCCCTACACAATGCTACCCTAAACAAGAAGCACAACATGTTAAAAGAACTAGACAAAATGGTGGAGGCCGGCCACTTGAGGAGGCAACCTAACGGGAGGAGTGCCCAAGGGTGCCACCAATTACTCACCCATGTGATTTCACAGCAACCTCACTCACACTAAATTCTAAACGGTGCAATCGGCCTATGCCCGGTGTGTACACGCGCATGCATCGGGGAGGGGATTCCACCTCACGTGCCTAGCCTCTGAACAAGCGGCCGCACCACCACTAAAACAATAAAAGAAAATAAAACGTTAAACAATGCAGTAAAAGACCCACATAAAACCAACACATCCCCAAATCACTGTTCGTTAAAAGTAGCGCATAACAAACGAAACGGCATCTGACAAGACAGCAGCAGTATAATGCACACCTGCAACAAGAGAGGGAAACAGTAGTCAGAGTCCACCCTACTATGCCACAGTATGATAAACACAAAGGTTGCACTTACCACTCTCTAAAGGGCAATTCTAAGTAGCTTTTCCTTAAGAGATATGCAGTGTTTGACTGCCTAATGCTCGCAGCCACCTTGGATTGCCACAACTGCCAAATGCCTTCTCTCAGTAGTGAAGCGCAGCTGTTTCTTATAGCCGGGTAATTGTCAGCTGGAAGATGTGGATGTCAGCGGTGCGTTTATGGACATCATGTAACATCCTAACCCAGAATCTACTTCACTACAATCGGAATGTGTTACTATTGAAATCCATGTTGAAAAAGCTAGCAATATAATTATAAGTTGCATCTATAGGACACCAGGATCATGCCTTGAGACGTTCAATGAAAAACTGCTATGTTTAGCAACCTAAATGATAAAAAAGTGCAAATAATTTGTGATTTTAATATAGATTTGCTAAACCCAAATGGACATCAGAAAACGACAGATTTCATCAATACAATGTATAGTAACTCCCTTTTCCCTGTAATTATAAAACCAAGTAGAATAAGAATTGATACAGCTACATATATAGATAATATAGTCACAAATAAAATTGACTATGAAATAGTGGGTGGACTTCTTATAACTGATATAAGCAATCATCTTCCTGTTTTTGCAATTTTTCAAAATTATTTTGGGATTAAAACTAAACAAAAGAATCAAACATTTCATATGATACAACATAGAACAACAGGAGCCATTGCTGCCCTCCAGGTGGACTTAAAGGAACACAATTGGAATGAGGTTTTTGCAAATGAAGATTCAAATAGTGCATATGAAGCATTCCTATCAACTGTAATTTTACTATATGAAAAACATTGTCCTTTAATGAAAATAACTAGAAAGCATCACAGATCAAATTAGCCATGAATCACAATGGGGATAGATAAAATGTAAAAAGAAAAATAATCTATATAAGAGATTCATGAAACAGAGGACATAAGATGCTGAAATAAAGTACAAGTTATATAAAAATAGATTAGTAAATATTATAAGAACAAATAAGAAAGAATATTGCCAAACATTATTGGAGCAAAGCAGAAGTAACACACAAGAAACATGGAGGATATTAAGTAGTATAATCAAAAAGGGCTCAAAAAATAAGAATTATCCAGACTATTTTTTAAAAAAATATAAAGATATTGCACTTGATAAAACTGAAGACATTGCAAATGAATTTAATGATTTCTTTGTCAATGTTGGCTTTAATTTAGCAAAAGAAATTCCAGAGTCAAGAAATAATGACGACCTAAATAAACATATTACTCAGAATGTGTCCTCCATGTTTATTGGTGCTGTAACTCATAGAGAAATAATTAATATTGTGAAAACATTTAAAAATAAAAAGTCCACTGACTGTTTTGGTATTGACATGATATTAATTAAAAGTATTATAGAATATATAGTACTTCGCATACATTTGTAATCTGTCCTTTCGAACTGGTGTGTGTCCCTCACAAATGAAAATAGCAAAAGTTATTCCAATCCATAAAAATTGAGAGAGATGTCATTTTACCAATTACAGGCCAATATCACTACTCCCACAGTTCTCAAAAATTTTGTTATTTGTTAATAGACTTGATAAATATATTGAGAAGCATAATCTCCTAAGTGATAACCAACATGGCTTTAGAGTGAAAAGGTCCACTTCGATGGCAGTGATAGAACTTGTAGAAGGGATATCTAATGCAATAGATAATAAGGAATATACTGTTGGTGTTTTTATAGACTTAAAAAAGGCGTTTGATACAATTGATCATTCTATGTTAATGATTAAACTAGAGAGATATGGCATAAGAGGGATAGCATACAATTGGATGAAAAGTTACCTGGATGGCAGATGTCAATATGTCGAAATCAATAATGTAAAATCTAAGCAGGGCTCTGTGCTGGGCCCTAAATTATTCATATTATATATAAATTACATATGTAGTGTTTCCAAACTGTTAAAATGTGTATTGTTCCCTGATAATAACACTCTGTATTGCGCAGGTAAAAACCTAGTACAACTTCTGACTACAGCGGAAAAGGAGTTAAACATATTAAAAAACTGGTTTGATATAAATATGTTATCGTTAAATATAAAGAAAACAAAATTGATTATTTTTGGCACTAGACAAATGAAAAAATGTATCTAAAATCAGGGTTAATGAAATTGAAATTGAAAGAGTGTATGAAAATAAATTTCTCGGCGTAATAATTGATGATAAGCTGAGTTGGAAGTCTCATATAAACCATGTGAAAACAAAAATGTCAAAAACCATTGTTTTTCTCTACAAAACAAAGCATGTCCTGAACAAAAAATCATTATACACACTTTACTGTACTCTGTTGCTTCCATATATGACTTACTGTCTGGAGATATGGGGTAATGCATATAAAACAAATACTCTTCCTATTTTCAAGTTACAAAAAAGAGCTATAAGAATTATAAATCAATCAAACTATATAGAACCAACTAACATTTTGTTTATTAATCTGAATACCCTGAAATTTTATGATTTAGTTGAATATAAAATGGCACAAATAATGTATAAAGCACAAAATAACTTGCGTTGCCGCAGCTGTTCAAAGTCAGAGAGAGTCAATATGACTTAAGGGGAACAGATGTCTTTAAAAAAAACAAGATAAGGACAAACATAAAGCAGAAATGTGTTTCTGTTAGAAGAGTAAACCTGTGGAATAGTTATGACAGTGATTTAAAAAGGTGTAGTTCATTTTCCTTGTTTAAAAACATAAAAATTTAAAAATAGAGTATTAGAAAAATATATAAATCAAGAATGAAAAGAGATAAAAATAATAATACTGAAACTCTTGATTGTTTTGCTTTGATGTAGTTACTTATCTAAGGTGGAAAGTTTTTTTGTTTTGTTTTGTTTTGTTTGTTTGTTTGTTTTTGCTTTGCTTTGTTTTATTCTTTGCTTCGAGCCCTGTGTACAGGAGCTGCATGCAAAAAGATCTTTTGTTAAAAGGGTTGGCGTAATAAGCAAATGCTTCAGCCAATACCTTTTGATTAGCCTTGTCTCGTGCTTTCTTGTTTTGTGGTAATCTTTATTCTGTATCCACTGAGATATTTGAATGCTAATCAATAAAATCAATAAATCAATCAATAGCATTGTAGAGAGGCTCATGGCTCTCCAAAGGGAATGGTGAGAGACCACTGATGGACATTAGACCGACTGTAAAATTGACATGCAGTGGTTGGCACTAAAGCAAGAACACCACCATTATTTCATGTGGCTACAATATCGGTGCCAGCTGCGATCTCAAGGCTGAAGCTGAACGTAACAAACAATTTCTGTGGTTTTTATGTGGTCTTTGTGCAGAGGAGGTTTTTCTTGTTTTCTGTTCTCATGCTGTCCTCCCATAGGAGCCCAGCATGAGTACAGGTCTCTTTTTTCCCTCCTTGTCTTGCCCACTGTATTGTACATTTCAGTGTTTTTCCATAATACTACTCGCCTCTGACCTGGCTCCCCATGTGATGTCTGTGTTGTGTATGTAGGGGTGTGGGTGTGTGTGTGTGTGTGTGTGTGGGGGGGGGGGCAAGGGCAACTTGCATGTGACAAATAAAGACTGACTTAAAGATAGTTAGTTAGTTAGTTAGTTAGTTAGTTAGTTAGTTAGTAAATAGATGATTCTTAATTGCCCGTAGCTGTGAATGGCTGTCTGTCTCTGTGAGACACACTTGTCACTATCCTGGGTCTGCGACCCAGTGTTTTGAGTTGTACTATTATTGATCTTTGATTTCATAATAATTTGTCATTGCTAGTCTCTTGGTTTTAGTTTTATTTATTTCTAGCTCATTGGTTTCTTAGTGTATCATGATCTCTAGTCTTTAGGTTTTGATTATGTGCATCCCCTGTGCACCGTTTTTTTTTTTTTTTGTCTAGTCCGTGCCTTCATGCCACACGTTAGAGGTCTCTGTGTACTCTCTTCTTTGTTATCCTTGCTTCTGGATTGTTGTGTTTCCTTTTTTACTTTGAAAGTCCATGTCCTATGTCATTGTATTCTGTTTTGCTTCCTGTCTGTCCCATCACGTCTAATTAGGTTCAGCTGTGTCTTGTTACGAGTTCAAAATATTGGGGATGGGTACAAGAGGAAAACCACAATAACAACACTGGTCCGGCTGGGTCAAGTCAAACAATGATTTTAATGAACACACGCGTGGGAGATGGGACACTGTACGCAGACAGCACCAGATCTCAAAATGGTGGAGCATTGCTTAAACTCTTATAGCCTCTAGTGGCTCCCACCTAGTCATAAAAGCCTAAACATTCACTCTTTCTCTCACACGGCGCCTCAGCTGCGACCTTGGCTCCCTGTTTATCTGCTCCTGCTGAGATGGGGCAGAAAACCTCTCTGGTATGTTCTGTTCTCTTCTAATCAGACAAATAACATCATGACTCTCTGAAAACAGTATTTCTTATAACTCAGCCGTAAAATGCATCATAAAACAATATCAAATCATTCACAATAAATCAGCAGTCTAATGTAATGCAAATCAGTTTAACAAATGTAATAGTTATCACCTTCTTCTAATTCAGGAGAATAATGCAAACTAAAACTACATAATATTTCACAATCTCTAAATAGGGGTATAACATGGCATTGTAATAAAGTTTTTCTCTTTATGCTTGTAATAATCTGAATCCGGTATGTAATATTGAATAAATGTTATTTAATCAACTACCACTACTTAAAACTTAACAAAGGATATAACTGAATAAAAGATCATAAAGAATAACATGATATCAGTGTTTTTGTAATGGGGATGGAAATACTTGGGGGGTCAGTTTGCTCACCAATTCCTGGGGGATGATCAAACAACAAACATCCATTTATGCCCAACTGTTCTTTTCCAGATCTGTCACACTTAGGTGAAGAGAAAAGAAAACATTACTCTATTACTTTATGATTGTTCCTCTTTCATTATGTTACCTAGATGCAGAAGTACCATGACTGCAATATGGACATCTGCACTTGTTCCGGTGCTGTGCCAAAAAAAAAAAAAAAAAAACCCAAACAAAAGAACAAAAAACACCAGCTCACTGTAACCCCTGATTTTGCCTCTATAATCTTCAGTGACGCATTCCCTCATGATTAATACACAAACAGGGTTGCCTTTCATGTGTTACTGTATAGTGACATGAAAAAAAAAACATTCCCTCAAATGTGTTTAAACTGAAGTAACGGGTCTGTTCTGAAAATGTAATGAGTAGAAAGTACAGACATTTGTTTAGAAATGTAGGGAGTAAGTAAAAAGTTGTCAGAAAAATAGGTATGTATACCTGAAAATTCTACTTAAGTATAGTAACAAAGTATTAGTACTTTTTTACTTCCTACTGCTAGATGACACACAGGCAATTTAGTGTATAAGGAAAACAGGATCTGGCAACACAGAGCGATGTCAAAATCCACAACAGAGAGACTTCAAATAGATCACACTGAATTTGTTGTAGAAACATGTACAGGTACAAGAGAACGCTACAGTACTACAAGCCTAAGAATCCTCATTACTGCTTTTATTACCTGCTAATGATCAGAAACCAAAAGATAGAAAATCTGCAACATATTTCATGACATAAATGTAATTGTAATTTAATTACTACATTTAGAAAAGTATTTTGGGGCATTACTACGCTACAGCAAAATGCAATGGGATTTCAGTAGTGAGTTATAAACTCATGTGTTAGACCCAATCCTGTTTATATCTCGGGTTATTATATAGTATTTCTTATTCACTTTATTCTCACTTTCTCTCTTTCTCTTTATTCTTTTTAGTATCATATTATCACAGCTGGTTAGCTGTAGTGT
Source organism: Pelmatolapia mariae (assembly GCF_036321145.2). Classification (NCBI taxonomy): domain Eukaryota; kingdom Metazoa; phylum Chordata; class Actinopteri; order Cichliformes; family Cichlidae; genus Pelmatolapia; species Pelmatolapia mariae. Next base: position 56,198,983 of record NC_086229.1, on the reverse strand, counting down.
AAAGTACTACTGTTATGTTATCCATGTTAGCTCAAAATTTGAGCTTCATATTAAATATTGACGTTATCACACACCTGACAAATAGCACTAAGTGGAAGTGAGATTTAAAGCTTCTGTTTATTGTTATTTTTGATGTGATTAACTGTGTGTGAAGAGACAACGACAAGAATGAGAATTTTGCGCATGTTCATTTCATTAAAGATACTGTATCCTTGTAAAAGTTGTGGTTATGTTTATATTCATCGTTATTCTACAAACCTTAAACTGACATTAAAAATAAATGTGCTATCAGACTTGAGAATATATTAGATCACTATTTAATTTTTGGTTCAAGGTCATATGCTGAATCAAAGTAACACTAACATCAGTAGTTTTTTTTAAATAAAGAAGTCCTGGAGAAATGATCTGACTTTAATTTTTATGGATTTATAACTGTAATTAAAGTAATTAAGGCTATTTATATGTTACTCTATACAGTCTGTTTCATTTATAAAAAAAAACAGCAATCAGATTGAGTAAGGGGACACAATGGTTGGAAACATGTTGCTCACAGTGTGAAGCTTGAAGAATTTTGTCACTGTGCTGCAGAAACATCAACATCTGTCTGTTTTTCTTTCTGACAGATGATCAGATCTGAGAGGGAGAAGGATGAAATCATTCAGAAGCTGATGCAGAAATATCTTACTATAGAATCAAAATTCAGTGAAAGCATCATTCAGCAGACTGAGGTAAACATGGACATATGTGATGCTGTCATACTCCCAATGATCACAGACCTGTGCACTTATATTCCTCCAGTTTTGTCCAGCAGCAGTTTCTGTATCATTAACCAAACACAACTTTGACTCTGGTTGTGTTTTAAACATGAACATTTCACCCTTGTGCTCTTTCTTCATGTTACCTTTCACCTGCAGTCAGAGAAGAACAATACTGAAATCATCAAACAGCTCCAGCAGACGAAAGCAATAGCAAAGGACCTGAAGAATCAGTTGGACTTCAAAGATCAGGAGGTTTGTCTTTCCATTACAAACATTCTGAAATTACTGACCCGATTTGTACTTATGAATACAATAATAGATTACATCAGTTTTTACTCACCACTGGACTGCCCAATATAAATAAATACATCTAAGTCTAAAGGTCTAACTATCTAGTATATTTACATATAAGAATATGATAAAACAAGTGTATATGCACATTATTAGTAAGGAAAAACGGTGCACAGTCTTACACTATAAGAAAACAGTACAATAAGAGTAACAGTAAAATACTGGCTGCAAGGTTGCCAGCACTTCATTTGAAAATTTTCAACCACCATACTATAATTTATTTTAAGGAGATGGGATGCCTGGAGTCTTTTTGGTCTTCCTAAAAGGTACTCTGAAACGGCGGCCAGAAGGCAACAACAGAAGCTCAATATGAATTAGATGGTTCATACAATTAACAATAAAATGAGCCTTTCTAAGCACATTTCTGTTATCAATGGCTGAAAGTCCATCTTGTCAGGGCCCTGAAATTTTGCCAACAGTTTATACCAGAAGTCCCAACTGATTCTCATTCTTCACCGTCAAGTTACCAAACCAGGCAGCGAAACAAAAAGAGATCACAGATTCAATAAAACTTCTACAAAACAAAGACAACATCTCAGATGAGACATTAAAAAAAGAACAGTCTTTGTTGGACTTTTTCAGTAGTGGCATCAGCATGAGTTTCAAAACATGCTTTATTGTCAAGTACCACACCTAAATATTTATAACCCCCCACAATCCCAATATCAGCTATTTTAAAAATATCAGGTGACGAGCCATAAGAGGACTTCCTAAAACCAATAATCATGTATTTAGTTTTTGACACATTCAGAGAAAGGAAGGACTCATCACACCATATCACAAAATCATCTACAACCTGTCCATGGCCTGACTCGTCCCCCACCAAAAGACCGTCGATCACTGTGCCATCAGCAAACTTCAGAATGTGCCTGTTCGTGAAATTACTGCGACACTCATTTGTGTACAGAATGAACAGAAAGGGTGAGAGGCAGCAACCCTGGGGTGATCCAGTAGAGGAGAGCACATCAGAAAATACATGATTCACCATCACAAATTGTTACCTATTAGTCAAAAGATCTGTCACCCAGCCAATCAGACTAGTGTCAAGCTTAAAATGACTGTAAAGCCCGTCAGCAAGTAAGAAGGGTTGAATTGTGTTGAATGCCGATGAAAAGTCAGCCACTAGTAATCTTGCATGGGTGTTAGGGCCCTCAAGATGCTTACAGTGGCTTGCAAAAGTATTCGGCCCCCTTGAACTTTTCCACATTTTGTCACATTACAACCACAAACATGAATCAATTTTATTGGAATTCCACGTGAAAGACCAATACAAAGTGGTGTATACTTGAGAAGTGGAACAAAAATCATACATGATTCCAAACATTTTTTACAAATAAATAACTGCAAAGTGGGGTGTGCGTAATTATTCAGCCCCCTGAGTCAATACTTTGTAGAACCACCTTTTGCTGCAATTACAGCTGCCAGTCTTTTAGGGTATGTCTCTACCAGCTTTGCACATCTACAGACTGAAATCCTTGCCCATTCTTCTTTGCAAAACAGCTCCAGCTCAGTCAGATTAGATGGACAGCGTTTGTGAACAGCAGTTGTCAGATCTTGCCACAGATTCTCGATTGGATTTAGATCTGGACTTTGACTGGGCCATTCTCACACATGGATATGTTTTGTTTTAAACCATTCCATTGTTGCCCTGGCTTTATGTTTAGGGTCATTGTCCTGCTGGAAGGTGAACCTCCGCCCCAGTCTCAAGTCTTTTGCAGACTCCAAGAGGTTTTCTTCCAAGATTGCCCTGTATTTGGCTCCATCCATCTTCCCATCAACTCTGACCAGCTTCCCTGTCCCTGCTGAAGAGAAGCACCCCCAGAGCATGATGCTGCCACCACCATATTTGACAGTGGGGATGGTGTGTTCAGAGTGATGTGCAGTGTTAGTTTTCCGCCACACATAGCGTTTTGCATTTTGGCCAAAAAGTTCCATTTTGGTCTCGTCTGACCAGAGCACCTTCTTCCACATGTTTGCTGTGTCCCCCACATGGCTTGTGGCAAACTGCAAACGGGACTTCTTATGGTTTTCTGTTAACAATGGCTTTCTTCTTGCCACTCTTCCATAAAGGCCAACTTTGTGCAGTGCACGACTAATAGTTGTCCTATGGACAGATTCCCCCACCTGAGCTGTAGATCTCTGCAGCTCGTCCAGAGTCACTATGGGCCTCTTGGCTGCATTTCTGATCAGCGCTCTCCTTGTTCGGCCAGTGAGTTTAGGTGGACGGCCTTGTCTTGGTAGGTTTACAGTTGTGCCATACTCCTTCCATTTCTGAATGATCGCTTGAACAGTGCTCCGTGGGATGTTCAAGGCTTGGGAAATCTTTTTGTAGCCTAAGCCTGCTTTAAATTTCTCAATAACTTTATCCCTGACCTGTCTGGTGTGTTCTTTGGACTTCATGGTGTTGTTGCTCTCAATATTCTCTTAGACAACCTCTGAGGCCGTCACAGAGCAGCTGTATTTGTACTGACATTAGATTACACACAGGCGCACTCTATTTAGTCATTAGCACTCATCAGGCAATGTCTATGGGCAACTGACTGCACTCAGACCAAAGGGGGCTGAATAATTACGCACACCCCACTTTGCAGTTATTTATTTGTAAAAAATGTTTGGTATCATGTATGATTTTCGTTCCACTTCTCACGTGTACACCACTTTGTATTGGTCTTTCACGTGGAATTCCAATAAAATTGATTCATGTTTGTGGCTGTAATGTGACAAAATGTGGAAAAGTTCAAGGGGGCCGAATAATTTGGCAAACCACTGTATATAAGAAATGCAGGAGTGTGACAACAGCATCTTCCACACCTCTTCCTGCTTTATAGGCAAACTGGAAGGGGTCAAGATGGTGTTCGACATGCATTAAAATCTCCTTCTTGATTATCTTCTCGATGAGTTCATTACTAAAGAGGCCAGAGCCACAGGCCTAAAATCATTCAGTGCCATTCAGGGGAACTGCCCTTAGCAACTTAGCAGCATGTTTCCAAATCTTAGGTACTTTCTATAGCTCTAAAGAATGTGACAACTGGTTTTTTCACATCAGTCTGTGTCTCTGAGTTAATTTGTGTTTCTCCTACAGCTCCTGACCACAAAAAATGCGCGTGCTCATTGTGAGCTCGTTCCCAGCTTGAAACCAGCGTGTTCTGCCATCAAGGGCGATCATTGGTTAATGGTGATCATGTTACTAATGCAAGCCAGATCCTTTTATTTAGAAAAAAAACTTTGATTAATTGTTAAATATTATTGTTGAGGAGCACAGACAGGACTCTGCACGCACACACACATTTAAAATAAATAAATAAATAAAAAAAAACTTGGCTGAGCAAAAGGGCACTTTGGGCACCCATCAGGAAAGGGGCGGGTGCTCAAGCCCTTCCCACCCCCTCTCCCCCTGCACTTGCCTGGAGGAGATGAACAACACTGATCTGAAGAACCCAGTGCAGGTCCAGCCACAGACTTATATGCCCCCTTAAATGGTCCATAACACTAACCCAGATTTTTTTTTCACCTTCTAGGAAAGGTGAAATATTGGAATGAATATTTCAGTGATTTTTTTTTAAGATTGCAATTGTTAAAATAACTAAGAATAAAATTAGGAGCATCCGGACAGAGAGTCTGCAGATTGTGAACCACTTTACAAATGGCGTCGGCAGCAACTTTAACACCAGCTTTGGGATGAATGTAAACAACAGTAACAAAAATTTGAGGGAATGCCCTCGGTAAGTAAAATGGCCTGACGGATACTGAAAGGAGCTCAATGTCAGGAGGACACAACCGCTCCTGCAAGGTAAAATTTTTACACCAGCCCTGGTTGATATACAAATATACCCCTCCTCCATGAGATTTGCGTGTTTAACGCACAGTTCCGATCTAATCTGACAGGACTCCCAAAGCCGCTAATTTGCAGTGAAGTGTCACTGTCCATATTGGTCAGCCACGTCTTGGTAAGCACCATCAGACAAACCTCCCTGTATTCCTGTAGATGAAGCACATTCCCTTGTAATTCATGAATGTTGTTCCTCAGAGACTGGGCATTAGCCAGGACTATAGAAGGCAGAGGAACACGATTCTTCCTCCAAAGTTTCCTTACACGCTGACGCACGCTGCCTTTCTTTCCGCATTTCCTCGAGCCGCGGGGCTTTCCAGTTTTAGTCTTTGACCAGGCAAATAACTCCTCTCCAAGAGTTACATCCATCAAAGCATTAGAAGAATCGTACGTAGGAGCAGGATCCCCGTAATGCAAGTAGTGTAAGTAGTGTAAGTAATTTTCTGTGAGAGTGAATGACTCAAGGTGAACATTGCCACCGACAATAAAACTAAGGTTTACACCTCATTCTTATTGTCTTTACCTCAGCAAAATAGAGAAATTTGTTCAGTCAAAAGTTAAAAACATGGTTAAGAACAGAGTTAAAATATAGTTAAAAACAAAATGAAAAGGAAAAATGATGAAGTAATGATAGAATAATGTTATAGAACAAAACATTGGAATTGTGTTTTTTTTGTTTTTGCACTTGAATCCCTCTGCAAAGCAACAACAGGTACATGTGCCATTGTTAACTGTGCTCTTTTTAATCCAGCTGAGAGGGCTCCACTGCCTTTAGTAGACTCAGTAGACTCGCTCTTTTTGTCATGGTTTCCGCCTCATGTCCTTACAGGACATGTCTGGACAGTTTTACATCATGAATAATAATTTTTAAAAATCTATACACACATGCAGACATGCACATATAGTGACATCTTATACCTTCCCATCTGCCGTCAAGAGCGAGCATTGATGGTGGTGATATAACTGATGCAAGCCAGATCCTTTATTTAGGAAAATTGTGATTAATAGTTCAATGTTATTGTTGAAGTGCACAGGCAGAATGCCACACATGCACACACATTAAAAGAAATGTGTCTCAAGAAAATGGCACATTGGGCACCCATCAGGAAAGGGGCATGTGCCCTGCCCCATCCTCTGCATTTAAAAATAAATAAACAAAAGTGCCAATAATGAATTAAATAAATAAATAAGTCATTAAATAATGAATTAAAACCTGCAACAATTATTTAAATGTATTATTAATTATTTAAATGTGTTATTAATTAATTAAATGTGTCAATACTTAATTAATTAATTAAATGTGTCAGAAATATCTAATTAATTATTTCCCATTTTAATTAATTATTGCCAAATTTAATTAATTGTTTAATTATTTATTTGTCTATTTATTTAATTCAATATGGCAGTCCTGGCATTTCATAGCATAATATAAGTAAGGGAAATGTAAAAGCTTAGTTTTGGAGATACTGCATTGAAAGTCAGATATTTCCTTAGCATTTCCGATGATTTACAAATACTTATTCATGTATGATTATTGTTATTTATTATTATTATTATTTTGTTGCTGTTATTTTTTATTATAATAATTATTATTATTATTAGCATTGTTGATGTTGTTATTATTAATATTTGTAATAACATTTCACCTGCAGGTTGAGGAGTATACTGAAATCATCAACCAGCTTCAGCAGGAGAAAGAAACGATACAGATGCTTAAGAGGCAGTTGGAGTACCAAAATCACGAGGTTGGTCTTTCCAATATAAGCAATTTGAATTTGCTGAGCCCAAAATCTTTATGAATATAGAACATAATTGACACATTACATACAGGTAGTGTCAGTATTTACATTGGGTTGTGATATATAAATAAATATATTTAATTTCATGCTTCACTTAAAATCTTTCTTTGTGAAACATCCCATTACACAGACATTCCAAGGAAATGAAATACATATCAATGTCTTTTTTGTTGAATGTAGAATCAATTATTGTGCATCCCAAACATTTTCATTTAACTGTAAAATTCAAAAACTAAAGAATGAACTGATGAAATTTTACGAATAATTCCAAAACTATTTTGGTCACACAAAATAAAACTGAACATATATGTATGAATGCCTGCTCAAAAATTTCGCAACTGAAAACGTGGTAATTGTCAACTTTCAAATTACATGCTTAACTTCGGAAAAATATAAATAAAGGGAGGAAAAGCTTGAATTTCTCCTTTTGGTTTACATCCTTACTGAATGGTGTCAACTTTACAAATATTAAATCTCAACACAGTTTAAGAGCTGAACAGTTTTAGTGGCTCACTTTCTTCCCTCTTTTAATCGACTCCTCCACTTTTTTGCTCAGTGAGAGAATTGAGCTCTAGGTGTTCCTGCCAGGATTGTAAACTGGGGCTTGAATGGAGTCAGGGCCATTCTCATACACATGTGGTTGTGATGTCGAATGTCAGTGAAAGCAACACTCAGAAGACAGAGATAAACATGGACATATGTCATGGTTGTCATAGTAACAATGATCATAGACCTGTATAGTTACTTCTCTGTGACTTTCTGTTTAATGTAGTTAATGGCGATAATATGATGCTGATATGATTTGTTTGATGTGATCAACCTGCTAATTTCTGACTTTCTGTTGAGAAGAAACACAAGAAGCACAAATTAAAAAAACAATACACAACACAATAGTGTTAGCCCCAATACTCATATTTAAATAAAGTCATTTATTAATGAACTGATTTATGTAAACTGGATTAGTGTAAGAAAATGGATCAATGGACAGTTCTTAATTAAATAACTTTTATTGAAATAAAAATGCATGAGTACTGACTGCCACTACTTAGAAAGATGTTTTTTAGTCATATTTTTCCCATAAGCAGGCCTGAAAAATGACATAAACCGTTCACAAATTTTCAAAGCATGAGACTTTTCTAATGTCTTTTAATGTGCAGTTAGAGAAAATAATTCTAAAAGCATTAGCTTCATCAGGACCAAGAGAAAAGATGGGATGCTGGTAGGAAAATTTGGAAATTGAGGGATTTGAGTTAATTTTTTTACAACTCTGGAGGTTCATCTTCCCATTATCGGCTTTCTGAATTTGTTTATTCAAGTTTTTTTTTTTAGGTAATGTAGAGAAAATTTTAGAATTGAATCTTTTTTTGATAATTAATTTTTTTAATAAGGAATTTCTATATACTGATGCAGATGATTTTAAACTGCATAAACTGATCAGTGATGTCAATGAAAATATGTTCGAAAAAGCCCCATAATATATCCACCATCCCGCAAAAACGAATGTGTTAATAATCAAGGCGCTCATTAAATTAATCACCTAAAATAAGATCTGTTCCAAAACCTTTTACTGGTGATCTATATTAAGAAGCCGTTTTAGTTTACTTAAGTAAAAACTGATCTAAATATACTTGTATATTGCAGACATAATTATTTTGAATTTTCTCAAAGAAGAATATTTCTTTGTGTGTGTGTATATATATATATAGATATAGATTTAGATATATCAGGTCGGTTATATTTAAGTAAAGTGGAGCTGTAACCGGAGCTTTAGTTAAATGTGGTAAACATACTGCAAATGTTTAATTACAAACATTTCAATCTTCAGTTCTCTTTCATAGCTGTAATCTTTTTTTAAAGAAAAAAATCTCTTCTGTCTTTTAGTTGGTAACGGAGCTCGAGGAGGAGAAGAAGAAGACTGAGGAAAAACTCAGAAAAGGGTTTGGGGCATTTTTTGGGAGGGGGAGAAAGTGTAATCAAAACTAATTTGGAAGTTGCTTGACATATAACTCAGGAGTGCTTGGGATTAAACTTGATGTCTGTTATCTGACTGATTCATGTTTAAATATTAAATAAAAAAATTATTAAAAATTAAATATTAATTGTACATAGGTGCATGACAAGAGCTTTTGCTTACTTCACTTAGTCTTGATTAAATATATAGTGTTACTTGTGTTTAATTAAATATTTCTAAATATCCCAAATGCTAAAGCTTGGTCTCTCTGTTTAATTTTAAAGAAAAATTAACAAACCTTACTAAGTAAAAATACATTGACAATACACTGTTGTTGTCTGATTTATTTATTTTATTATTATTATTTTTTCAAAGATTTTCTTCAACTTATTTTAAACTTATTTTGAGTTACATTTAAAATTAATTGATCAGGTAACAACTCATGCCCTAAAGCACTATTCTGGGAACATTTTTGTGTCTGTGTGTTTAATAGGGTTAATATGTTGTTCATTTTTCTGTGTCAGACAAATAGAACTGTAATGTTGCAGTACCTGTGTTATGGTGTTTCAGAAACATTTTTATATAAAAGTCTTAGTTTTAATATTAACTAAAGTAAGAAATGGAAAAAACAATCTTGAATCGTTTCACACTAAATTTCAACCTTATTACTAAGATAAATGAAGTTCCAAAACATGTTTCTAATTTTTCTTCTTCTGTATGTAAACATATTTTATTTATTTATTTTCTCATGCATGATATTTTCACTGGGTGTCACAGAAATTGACCCAGAAGCAGACAGGATGCACAGAAGGGACAAGTTTACAGTGAGTTTATCTACACAAGTTCACGGGGGGAGTCTTGCAGAGCCACGAGTCTTGTGGCCACGAGAGATTAAACAGTGATATATATATATACATATGTATATATGTATATATGTATATATATATATATATATATATATATATATATATATATATATATATATCACTGTTTAATCTCTCGTAGATAGATAGATAGATAGATAGATATAGCAAGGGCGTAGATTTGGTTTTGGCATTGGTGGGGACGGATGATTCAACCAACGAACCCGTTTTTTTTTCCTTTTTCTCTTTGCTTCTTGATAAAAAAGGAAAAATATACTTGCCTACATATGCTATTCTTTTTTTTTCTTTTTTTTTTTGCCTGTCCCATTTGGTTCTTTAGCCGTCAGAATTGTTGTCTGACGACCAACAAGGATACCCAATGGATTTATTTTGCCAAATGGATCGTCATGGCATTGCCGTATTGTTCCATTTGATCGACCTTTGTTTTTATTATTTATTTTATTTTTAGTTGTTACAGACGGGACAGACATGAGTGGGGGATAGGAAAAGGAGAAAGAAAGAGAGGAAGGAAAAGAAAAACAGAAGAGAAGAGGGACAGTGAGAAAGGGGAAAAAATCTCCTGGATCACCTGTTGAGAGAGAAAGAATAAAAAACAAGCAAAAAAAAACAGAGCAACATACTAAACACAACACCATTGCATTAATCTAGCTAAGTGTAAACAGCAGTAAATACTAAATTTTGAATGTTATTGTGTAGCACGCAGGACAGACAGCGCACAATGTGCTTTGAAGTAGCAGCCAAGAAAGGTGTAGTTTAAGTCTACGAACAGTAAACACCCGTGTGCACACCTGTGTGGATCAGCGCGCTTGCAGTCAAATGGTTTCCCCATGTAATGGTCTGCTAGAGGGTATAGAGGGCCATAGCCCCGTTCCCCAGGGCATGAAGCAGGCATGGAGGAGATCCAGGCTCCAGACATCCAGAGGCCCCAGAGTGCGAGAGCCCAAGGAGAACCACCGGAGTGGCATCCGTGCCACCCTCATGGGAAGGGCTGAGTCAACACCTCCTCCCAGCCCCCCCCCGCCACGATGGCTAGTAGAGAACGGGAGTGTGTGAAGACCCCATACCTTCCTCCTCCCGCTCATGTGTAGTGTTGCTGCGTGTTGATCTAAAGCACATTTAAAACAAGGGAGGGCATGGAGGTGCTGTCAGAGAGCAGTAGGTGTTAGCACAGCCCCTCCTGAGAACCCTCAATGTCTCCATGGATTTAAAATTGAGAAGTGGGCACCGGCACCAGAGGTAGGCTTGAATACACAGACCGTCCACTGGACGCCTTTAACGTGCCCACCCTCCAGGCCCTACATATATATATATATATATATATGTGTGTGTGTGTGTGTGTGTTATGAGAATGTAAGTAGTGTGGATGTCTTAAGTTGTGGAATAAAATTGAGGCACAGGTGGCCAGAAGGGGACGGGGGGGGATGCCTCCCCTGCACCTTGGTGACACACCCGTACCCCGAGACCCTACCTGTGTGGGTGGGTGTGGTGGAGCGGGGAGAGGGAGGCAGCCGGGGATGGGGAGGAAAAGAAGGGAGGGGAAGATGCCCCTCTCCCGCTGACCCCAGTAGGCACCCCCCTCCTCCGGTACCCACCAAGGCAAGGGAGCCCAGGCCCATCCAGACCTGAGCCTACAGCAGCAGCACCGCCAAGCCCCACAGGACCCGGGGCAGCCTACCCTACCCCACCGCAGAGGAAGCTGTACCCACCCCAAATCAATCATCTCCCAGATTACACAAGACAACAGACACCCAGGTTAAGTTTATTCTCCACCTCTCCTATGTCTCTCCCCCACCTGCAGAGTGGACTCCTGAAGGATGGAACAACCTCCCTGATAGTTGAAAAGCCCCCCAGTTAGGCCACCAGAGGCCCCCGTGCACCACCCGCCCACAACCCCTGCATCACACCGACGAGGACCGAAGCCCCCAAGGCCCAGCCAGAGCCCCAGCATGGAGGCGAGGCATCCCCGAACCCCAAGCCCCCACGCCTGCCCCGGATTCACCCAGGGGCCAGCCAGCCACCAGGCCAGTAACCTACGTCCGCCAGCACAGACCATCCTCCATCACCGCTGCACGCAGTCACGAGGAGAACACCCTCTAAGAGCGACCAAAGCCACTAACCAGGTTATGAACACAAACCCCGGCTTAAGCCCTCCAGGGATAACGTCTCTAGGGTTCTACCAGGTGCCCTAAGCCCGTCCCAAACTTCATATCAACAACAGTAGCTAAGGCAGGACCAAACCACGACCCCCCACCCCAGCTAGTTGATGAAACCGATAAAAGGAGCCCAGAGGGAATGATCTAATGTGGTGGCAGAGTCTGTGTCATGACTAATGTGATCTATTAGATAGTTTCTATATTGGCAAGAATTAAGATTCTTTTTATTTTTCCAGTTCATGAGGACTGTTTTCTTGGCGATGCATAGGGCCGTAAAAACCATGTGGACTGTATTAGTTTCTGTAGTGACATCATCTAATTTTCCCAACAAGAATACTACAGGGGAGGTTGGATTTTTACATTTCAGACACTTTGATAAGTCTTCACATATCTCGCGCCAAAACTTCTGCACTGGTGGACAGAACCAAAGGGCGTGTATGTAATTATCTGGTGTATTGTCTTGACAGTGTGGGCAGTTGTTGGAAGATAAAGCCCATCTTGAACATCCTATGACCTGTATAGACTGGGATTTTTAATCAATTTAAAGGTTTTTAAGCAAATCTGAGACCAGAAGTTTTGGTCTAAGCTTACTGATAAATCTGCTTCCCACTTTGCAATAGGAAGGGATATTGATTCATCTATTTTAGAAAGTGTTCGGTATATTTTAGATAATAATTTGGGGGATTTAAGAGTAAGAAAATGTACCGCACTTGGTGGTGTTTGTAATTCAACTTGACTGAGGTTAAATTTCTTTTTTACTATGGATTTAATTTGTTGATATTCTAAAAATCTTTTCTTGTTAATCCCATATTGTGTAACTAGTCTGTCAAATGAAATGAATAAATTCTGTTCCCTCTAATATATGTTCTAAGTATTTAATTCCTTTATGACTCCATTCTGGAAAATTAATCACATTATTGTTTTGTAAAATGTCAGGGTTATTCCAGATAGGTGTATGTTTGCATGAGATTAGGCAAGGCAAGGCAAGGCAAGGCAAGTTTATTTATATAGCACAATTCAACAACAAGGTGATTCAAAGTGCTTTACAGAGACATTAAAAACAAAAACAAATAAAAAGCACGATTTAAAATTGATTAAGACAAGCAAACAAACAAACAAACAAACAAACAAACAAACAAACAAAACAGTATTTAAAATCAAAAATCAAAACAGTAGATAAAATCAGAACAATAGATAAAATCAGAACAGTAGATAAAGTCAGTAGTTAAAATGTAAGTTTTGAAATTTAAGCTTAAAAGTGTGGATTTGGTGCTTTATTCAAAAGCAGCTGAGAACAGGTGAGTCTTCAACCTGGATTTAAATAAACTGAGTGTTTCAGCTGATCTGAGGCTTTCTGGGAGTTTGTTCCAGATATATGGAGCATAAAAGCTGAATGCAGCTTCTCCGTGTTTGGTTCTGACTCTGGGAACTGATAAAAAACCGGATCCAGATGACCTGAGGGATCTGGAAGGTTCATACTGGGTCAGGAGGTCACTGATGTATTTTGGTCCTAAACCATTCAGAGCTTTATAGACCAGCATCAGAACTTTAAAGTCTATCCTCTGACGGACAGGCAGCCAGTGTAAAGACCTCAGAGCTGGACTGATGTGGTCCACTTTTTTGGTCTTAGTGAGGACTCGAGCAGCAGAGTTCTGAATGAGCTGTAGTTGTCTGACTGATTTTTTAGGTAGACCTGTAAAGATGCTGTTACAGTAATCAAGCCTGCTAAAGATGAATGCATGGACTAGTTTTTCCAGGTCCTGTTGAGACATCAGATCTTTTATCCTTGAAATATTCTTGAGGTGATAGTAAGCCGATTTTGTTATTGTCTTAATGTGTTTTTCTAAGTTTAGGTCTGCATCCATCACTACACCCAAATTTCTCGCCTGGTTGGTGGTTTTTAGGTGTATAGATTGAAGTTCTCTGGTGACCTGTAATCGTTTTTCTTTGGCACCAAAGACTATTACTTCAGTTTTGTTTTTGTTTAGCTGGAGAAAATTGTGGCACAACCAGTCATTAATTTCCTCAATGCATTTACCAAGAGCCTGTACAGGGCCTCGGTCTCCTGGTGACATTGTGATATATATTTGTGTGTCATCTGCGTAGCTATGATAGTTTATTTTGGTGTTCTTTATAATCTGTGCCAGTGGGAGCATGTAGATGTTAAACAGAAGGGGTCCCAAGATGGAACCTTGGGGAACTCCACATGTGATACTTGTCTGCTCAGATGTGAAGTTACCTATTGATACAAAGTATTTCCTGTTTTCTAAGTATGTTTTGAACCAGTTTAGTACAGTTCCTGAAAGACCTGCCCAGTTCCCCAGTCGTTTGAGTAATATGTTGTGGTCAACTGTATCAAATGCTGCACTGAGATCCAGTAAAACTAAGACTGACATTTTTCCACTGTCTGTATTCAGACATATGTCATTAAACACTTTGGTCAGAGCGGTTTCAGTGCTGTGGTTCTGTCTAAAACCTGACTGGAAGGCATCATAGCAGTTATTCTGTGTTAAGAAGTAATTGAGCTGTTGAGAAACTGCTTTTTCAATGATCTTACTTAAAAATGGGAGGTTTGAGATCGGCCTGTAGTTATTCATTTGTGTCTTGTCAAGATTGTCCTTTTTCAGTATAGGTTTAATTACAGCAGTTTTTAGTGATTCTGGAAACACACCTGACGTTAAAGAAAAGTTTATGATCTGTAACAGGTCTGACTCTAAAGTCTTTGAGACCTTTTTTGAAAAAACTTGTTGGCAGGACATCTAAACAGCAAGAGGAGGAGTTCAGTTGACCTAAGATGTCCTCCAGGTCTTTGTTGTTAATAGGGTGAAACTGTTTGATGGTGTTTAAACAGTTTTTTGGTGGACACAGTACATGTCCTGGATCTGCTGTTGATGTACCAATTGCTTGTCTAATCTTTTGGATTTTTTCTGTGAAGAATTTGGCAAAGTCATTGCAGGCCATGGTCGAATGAAGTTCAGCTGCCACTGACACAGGAGGGTTTGTTAGTCTGTCAACTGTAGAAAATAAGACCCGAGCATTATGACTGTTTTTGGTGATGATGTCAGAGAAGTAGGACCTCCTTGCACTCCTCAGTTGTAAATTATAATTGTGAAGTTTCTCTTTATAGATGTCATAATGAACCTGGAGGTTTGTTTTTCTCCATCTGCGCTCAGCTTTCCTACACTCTCTTTTTTCATTTTTCACCAGTGTGGAGTTTCTCCATGGAGACTTCTTCCTTCCAGAGATAACCTTCACCTTAATGGGAGCAACAGTGTCCATTACATTTAACATTTTAGCATTGAAGCTAGTGACGAGCTCATTGACTGAACCTCTGGACAGGTCAGGTGTTAATGGGAAGACCTGGTTAAAGATCTCACTACTGTGTTCAGTTATACACCGTTTTGTGATCACTGCTGTTGATATATTTGTGTGGGCTGAGATTTTACTTTCAAAGAAAACACAGTAATGATCAGACAGGCCCACATCAGACACAGTAACCTTTGAAATGCTCAGGCCCTTGGAGATCAGTAGGTCATGAGTGTGTCCTCTATTATGTGTGGCCTCTGTTACATGCTGAGTCAGCCCAAAGTTGCCCAGAGTGTTACTCAGGTCTTTAGTCCCTTTGTCCTGAGGGTTGTCCACATGGATGTTAAAATCCCCAACAATAATTACACAGTCGAAATCAACACAGATCACAGACAGCAGTTCACTGAGGTCATTAAAAAAGTCTGTGCAGTATTTGGGAGGCCTGTAAACATTAAGAAACACAACTTTGGATGGAGCCTTCAGCTGTAACGCCACATATTCAAAAGACTGAAAACTTCCAGGAGATAGCTGCTTACATTGAAATGATTCATTAAATAAGACGGCAACCCCTCCTCCTCTCCTGCTCACCCTGGCCTCACTGATAAAACTGTAGTTAGGAGGGGTCGTCTCGATGAGAACAGCTCCACTGTTACTTTGGTCCAACCAAGTTTCAGTTAAAAACATAAAATCAAGGCTGTGCTCAGTGATTAAATCATTAATTAAAAATGTTTTCCCAGCTAAAGATCTCACGTTTAATAAAGCCAACTTAAGTGTTTTAGAGGTATTATTTGCCCCCTCGTGTTTGGGAGCAGTCTGTGGCACACAAGGTATGTTTACTACATTTAAAGATCTTTTAGAGTGCAGCTCTTTGTGTTTTGACCAGGCCACACGTCTCCTTCTGTCACCTAAAAGTACAGAAATTTTGAAACCTTCTAATAAACAGGGTCCCAGCTTCTCCTGGGAAAAGTCACCACTGTCATAATCCTCGCAGCCCGGACCCTCCACACATCACACATCAGACTGCGGAGACAGAGCATGAAGGTGGTAAGGAGGAACTAAGGGCGGCGAGGCTGCGCAGTGTAACTTTGATTGCTCTGTTGAGGGCGGGGCTCGATGGCGAACCTTTGGCTGCTCTGGTGGGGGGTTAATGGGGGACAAAAAGGGATTTGGCCGGGGGGTAGATCTGAGCCCAGCATTGACCCGCTCCATCATCTCCTCAGTGAATTTCAGGTGTGGGGAGGAGGGAGAAAGGGAGGGGGAGGAGGGTGATGGCCTGTCAGGGGTTTGGGGGACTGGGGAAGGTCGTGGTCCCTGGTCCTGGTCGTTGGTGTTGTTGAGAGAGGTGGAGGCAAATAGGGACCCCTCTTCTTGCCTCAGATGTCTCTCCTTTCTGAGGCTCTTCCCGGGTGGGGGCAGATGGAGCTCCTCCTCAAGGTTTCTGTTGGGCTTTGTTTGTTCTTGGAGTACTGTTTGTTCCTCTTTATGAGATAACTCCTCGTTTATCTCAGCCTTGGCACCAAGCACAGATGGATGACGTATGGAATAAAACAGGTTGGAGGTGAACAGTTTCACCCCTGACTTGTTAAAATTAAATCCATTTGCTTTAAACAGATGCCTGCGTTCCCAAAAAATATTAAAGTTGTTGATAAAATGCACTGAGTGGTCAGTACATGCTGATATAAGCCATTTATTCAGTGCAAACAATCTGCTGAATCTCTCGTCTCCTCCTCTGACGGGCGGTACAGGCCCACTGATGAATATAGCTGCATTCAGAGAGTTTACAGTATTTAATAATCCAGTAAAGTCCCGTTTCAGAACCTCCGACTGTTGTTTGGACACATCGTTTGACCCTGTATGCAGAACAATATTTGTCACAGTTGGATATTCATCTGCAATCTGAAGAATTCTCTCCTTCAGGTTGTTGACCATATCCTTAGGAAAGCATAGGACTTTAGTGTTCTTACCGCACATCCTTTGTACATCCTTTACGGCAGAGTCACCCACAATCAGGGTTTCAGGCCTAGCCTTTAGCTTTCCCTGTGGCCTTTTACTTTTCAACAGATTTTCAGACCTTACTTGGCTACTTTTAGATGGATGGTTGTCCGATATAGATCCAGGGTCCTTTGATAGTGGAGCAAATCTGTTCTGCAGTTTCACATTCAGTTGTTTTGGAGGTTTGTTGTTAACCTTTCTATTCACGGTTGTCCAGTCCTGTTTCCTCCCGTATACAGGGGTAGAAGAGCTTCTCTGTCTCGTAGGAAGTGAAGACCAGTCGGTTTCAGAGATTTCAGCTCGCTGTGTTCTGCCTGTGATACGTCCTCCCCCTTCTAGGAGACATGATTTGTGTCTTGGTTTTGCACCAGGACAGTCCAAGGGGGGATTATCGCTTGATGATTTATAATAATGATGCACAGAGTCTACTTTCTTGGTCATGTTATCTGTGCTCCTTAGCTGTGTACTAGCTTGCTCATCGCCATTGCTTTGAATCAAAGGCAAGGTTGTTTCATTTCCACACAGTCCATTTACCTCCACATTTACTTCTAAGCGATGAATTTTTGTCTCCAGTACTGCAATCTTCTGCAGGAGTTTGTGGTAGTCATCTGTGGAGAGGGAAGGCATCTTGTTGCTAGTTAGCCTAGCTAGTTAGCCTAGTTAGCCTAGCAGTTAGCACCTTTCCAGGCTATTGAGGCTGTTCGGAGTCCAGACGCTGTAATCAGGCTTCAGCTGTGTCTAGGCCACAGACACACGGAGCGCTGAGGATAAGGTAACTAAAAATGTTGCTGTTTCTGTTAAGAACACTTTAGTCCTAATGATCTATAAGTGTCCAGAAGCTCTCGCAGGTAGGCTCATACAGAAAAAAGGGAAAAAATCAGCATAAAAATCAATAAAAATCAATAAAAGAAGCAAAGCATTTGAAGAGCAAAGAGAGGAAGCGTCCACACTCACAAAAGGGGGCGGGATTAATGAAGACCCTGTTATTTTTGGAAACTCCCACCATGCTGTCAGAGAAAAGCTGATGTTGATGCTTTTAAAGCATTCATGTCTTTTGATGTTTGAGCTGATAAATGGTAGGTCTGAAATCTCTAGATCATTGCATAGTGCCTGTTCTACATCTAGCCAAGGCTCATCTAAGAAGGTATGTTTTAACCATTCTGAGATGAACTGAAGCCTGTTGGCCAAGAAGTATTGTTGTAAATTAGGCAGATCTAATCCTCCTCTATCTTTCCAAGAAATTTAGAAATATATGAATCCAGAGATCTGAACCAATCTTGTGATGGTTTGTTAGGGATAATTAAGAATAAGTAATTTATTTTTGGCAAGATCATCATTTTTATAGTGGCGACCCTTCCCATCAGTGATATGGGTAGAGATTTCCATCTAGTCACATCACCTTCTACTTTCTTTAGAAGTGGGATGTGGTTTAGTTTAGTTAAGTCTGAAAGCTTAGGAGAAACATTAATATCTAAATATTTAATCTTTCCAGATTTTAGTGGGGCAGAAGAAGAATTATGGAAGGAGCAGTTAATGGGAAGAACTGTAGATTTTGGCCAGTTAATTGAATAATCTGAAACTCTTGAAAACCAGTTTATTAGAGTAATTACCTCAGAAAGGTTAGTTTGTGAGTTTTGCAGGAAAAGCAACACATCATCTGCATAGAGACTGATTTTATGTTCTACGTTCTTACATTTTATGCCCTTAATTGTTGTAGCCTGTCTAAATGCTGCTGCTATTGGTTCGATAAAAAAAAAATAGCAAAAAGTGAAGGGGAGAGTGGGCATCCCTGTCTGGTGCCCCTCAGGAGACAGAAGCTGGAGGATGTCTGGTCATTTGTTCTGATACGAGCTGTTGGGGAATTGTATAATGTTTAGAAGGGTTAAAGAAATCTGAGCTGGCAGCAATCACTTCAGAGTGTCGGGTCAGAACACTTGCAAATGTTCAGATGTGGGAAGAACAAACAGGCAGAGTCCAGGAATAAAGTTCTCATTCTTTGTGTATTGTGTGTGTGTGTCTGTGGTTTCTGTAGACAAAGCATAATGATACAAATCACTTAGAAATCAAATTACATAATAAACATAAAGATACAACTGAGGTGTACTCAAGTACAGTGTATAACTAAATAAGCTGACATCATACTTCAGACTGGTTACATAAACTTAAAGTCAGACATTATGCATTAACACACCGCGTACAACTATGCACTGAAGGCAACTTTACATTGTTTTATCATCTGTTACACAGAGCACAGAATCAACAACATGATAACAACGAATCTCTCTGCTAGAAGCTAATTAGCGAACAAATCTGTTATGCTAGCGAACTGCCACAATTACATCAAACTGCTGGTAAGTCATCGAATACGCTCATGGCTGAACACCACCATAACTGAGTGAATTAAAACATTAACTTACGGTCTTATGAACGCACACACTGCCCGTTGTTCGGCTGCCGTTTGTCTCTGAACTAAAGCTGCGGACATGCATACCTATGGTGCATTCAGGGGGCATGGGAAATCCCATACACCAACCTAACCCTTTTGTACATATAATATTCTTATCCAGTTTATGAAAGAGTTTCCAAAACCAAATTTGTGTAAAGTTGCAAATAAAAAGTTCCAGTTAACTCTGTCAAATGCTTTTTCTGCATCTAGAGATAATATTGTGGTTTCAATGTTTTTATTGTATGAGCAGTCTATTAAATTAAGTTAGCTATGAGAGTTTGTTGAGGAGTGCCGACCTTTTATGAAACCAGTTTGGTGCCAAAATTGAACAGGATTCTTTGTAGAATTTTGCTGGAAAGCTGTCTGGACCTGGAGCCTTATTATTGGGCATACTTATCAGGGCTTCCTGGAGTTCACGTGGCATCAGTGGAGAATCCAGTGCCATTGCTTGACTGTCTAGTAATTTTGGAAGAGTTACGTTGTCAAGAAACTGATCAATTTCATTTTTAGATGGGATTATCTGTGGTGAATATAAAGTTTCATAGAAATCCCTAAAATGTTGTTTATTCTTCCAGGGTCATATATTGTGTTCCCCGATTATTTTTAACTGGTTAGCTAAAAATCGACCGGATTTGTTACTGTGTTCAAAATTCTGCAAGCGAAGACTTTGTACTAGGAATTCTGTTTTTTTATTAATAATTTAATTTAACTCTAGTTTTGTTTTGCATATTTTGTTCATTATTTCTTGATCTTGGTCGGACGTATAGGCTTCTTCTAAGGATTTGATGGTGTTTTCTAATTCCTGAATATTCTTGTTTTCTTCTTTCTTTTTATGTGATGAGAAAGAAATTATTTTACCTCTCATTACAGCTTTCCCTGCTTCCCATAGAACAGAAGCAGATGTTCCGGGAGTGTCATTAAAGTCTAAATATGAAGTCCATTCTTTTTTAAAATATTTAATAAAGTCTTCATCTTTGAGCAGTGATGTATTGAATCTCCAGTTTTTACTTGGCGTAGTATTATTCTCGTGCATTAGTGTTAAAGATACAGGAGCATGATCGCTGACAGCTATAGGGTGAATCTCAGTGTCTGAAATGTCCCTTAGCAGTGAGCTGTTGACCAAAAAATAATCCAGACGAGAGTAGGAGTGATGAACATGTGAGAAGAAAGAATATTCCTTACTGGTGGGGTGAAGGGAGCGCCATGCATCGCAAAGGCCATAGTCGCTCAAATACTGTGGACTGCCAATTACGCTGAGTTCCTGCTGTATTGAGCCTATCCATTTCTTCATTTAGTCCCAGGCTGAGGTCGCCTCCAAGAATAAGTGTGCAATCAAGGTGTTCAGAGAGTGCACTAAAAAAACGTGGAAGAATGAGGGATCATCAACATTTGGACCATATATACTTACAATACATGGCTTTTTGTTCAATATTGATAGTTTAATAATTAGAAATCTACCCTCTGGATCTATAACTGTATGGAGTACTGTAAAATTAACATTTTGTATGTATTAAAATTGCTACTCCCCTTTGTCTAGAATTATAACAAGCTGCAAACACAGTAGGAAACTCAGATGTTTTAAGTTCATTTAAACCTGTAACAGGTCTGTGAGTTTCTTGTAATAAAACAACATCTGCCTGTAGTTTTTTAAGCTGGTTAAATATCTTTAACCTCTTTCCTCTGGTGCCAGCTCCATTTACATTCCATGTGACAAACCTCAGTGTGCCCATAATTGTGTGTGTATGTCTAACGATGTATGCTGGGTGTTTCCTTTAGACAGGTGGGGAGAATGTGGGAACATCACTTGTTTATAAATAGAAAGAGAAAAAAAAAGTGTGGTGAGAGGTTCCATAAATCTGACTATGTGTGTGAATATTCACTAATATGAACAAGCGTGGCTTGCTTATGTGTAATGTAAAAGTCTGTGTATGCTGTGAGGCTGTTGTAAAAGGGGTTCGGGTGGGCGCATGTGTTTGCATGATCGTGGTGTGTGAATATGCAGACATAGAGGGTGTTGTTTGTAGGTGAGTGGGGAAGTAGGTGATCACAGCAGTGAAAGAAAAGAGGAAGAAAGAAACACATGAACTGTGAGCAACAACAAAAAAAAGAAAAGAAACCAAAACATTCAAATTAAAGCAATGACGGAGCGTGACGGTGTTACATCTGTTATGACATCATACTGATATTAAACGCATGTCAAAGGAGAGCGTGTGAGTGAATAAGTAAAGAGTGTAGCGGGTTCTTATCTGGAGTGCAGCCACGGAGTAGTGCCGGGGTCGGAGTGGAGCTGCCCATCCACGTAGACCCGGTCCACGGCGATGACAGCACGGGAGCCTCTCTGGATGAAGCTACGTCGAACTGGGAACAGGACCTTGCATGGTTCCAGGATCTCTTTGGGGAACTGGTCGTTCACGCTGAAGTCCGTTCCTTTCAGCTCCCTGCCGCGACTCTTCACCTGTTCTTTCTGTTTGAAATGACCGAATTTGGCCACAATAGGACCAATGTTCCCTCTAATTTTTCATGTGTCTGAGCGAATACACAAACTCCCTGAGCGATCCCTTGGACCACTGTGAGCGACAGCAGACGTGTGCACTGTGGTCACGCCGGCATCTAATCCATTCAAGTTACATGGTTTATTAAAATAATCAAATTACAGCATTTACATTTATGTTAGACTACTTTTAATTAACTGTTTTAGCCCATTTAGAATGATTTTTTTTTTTTTTAAATCTAGTCATTGACCTGTGCAGTATGGTAACACTATTGGAAGTACAAATAACTTGAACTCCAATTTCGAAAACACAACTTTCTTTCTTTTTTCTTTTTTTTTTTTGTTAAATAAAGCTCTGACTTGTATTATGAGTCTGAGTCTGTGGTCTGGGAGAGAGTCCTGTAACTCAAAATACAGTATATAAAGACCAATGTTGGGCAATTAATTATATAGTTACTTCTTCAAAAAAGTAACTCAGTTTGGCAAACAACAAAGTTTTTTGCAGCTATTTTTTTAAATGCAGCCAAGGCATTTTTAAATAAACATTTCAAACTATTTACAGAACAATCAGCTGTTCTGCATCAGATTTGATGCCACACAAATCATTTGTGCCACTCCAAAAAATAATTTCTATCCACTATGAGATAAAGGAGAACAACAGCCTGACACCTGCAGGCCTGACAACAGGAGATGTATCACTCCTGTAACATTCAGCAGTCGCCTCATTGTTCTGACACACACAAGAAAACTATTGACTACACTACACACTAACTACACAAGATTTGCGCTAAACATCTCAAATCTCTCACATCTCTAAACACCGCTGTCACTCCTAAAACTTCCCCCCGTTTCTTAACAACTAGATGCCGCGTTGCCATATCATTTTTTGATTGGTCGATATGGTACTTTTTTGGACGAATAGGAAAGGAAGAGAGGGTGGGGTTTGTTTTTGCTCACAGGTGGAGAGTGCTTTCTTTTTTTTCTTATAAAACGCAGTTTTTACCGTTTCTTCCTGCAGTAAATATAAACAACCATAGTATTCAGGAAGAAAACCAAACATTGCAGATATT
Organism: Pelmatolapia mariae; assembly: GCF_036321145.2. Lineage (NCBI taxonomy): Eukaryota > Metazoa > Chordata > Actinopteri > Cichliformes > Cichlidae > Pelmatolapia > Pelmatolapia mariae. Next base: position 56,175,953 of record NC_086229.1, on the reverse strand, counting down.
TTTTATCATAACTCTGGTTTTACATGGCCTATCAACACAATTTAAAAACTGCTATAAAGTCCACACTTTTTCTGTCAATTGTTCCGTCTGTCCTGCTCACATCTCTAATGGTTGTACACGTTGTCATTAACGTGGCTTCACTCCACAACAGCCACGCCACTTTGCTAGCTAAAACACCGGTGTCGGCACATAAGGACGCTGTCATAGCCTGTCAACCACGTTGATTGGCTATGTATATACGCGTTATTGGCTGAACTATGGGATAAGGTGGCATCGTTCTAATCCATATGGGAGCAGCCAGTCACTTAAACTTAAAAACAGAATTGTTAAAGTATTAATTTTAATTTCAATTCAGGTTAGATTTTTTTTTGTGCGCAACGCAGATTTTCTGTGCGCAGAGACCGTGCCAGCAGTGCGCAATTGCGCACGTGCGCAGCTTAAAGGGAACATTGAATAGGACGTGGTCTCCCGGTCCGCGACCTCACGCCCCCCCAAGCGATGCACTCTATTGAAGTCTATGTTCTTTACGGTGTCCTCTGGGAGCTTCAGGTGGATTTTAATGAAGCTTTTCACCGTTGCCTCCGCGTCCTCTCCGGGAGATTCTGGAATACCAGAAAACACAAGGTTATCTCTCATGCTACGGGCTTGTAGATCGATAACGGACTCTTTTATTTTTTTATTTTCTAATTTTAGCTGGGTCACGTTATCGGTGAGAGATTTGACCGATTTCCGTAGCGTGGCATTTTCAGCGGCAAGCGTTTCAACCTGCTGCTGGCTGAATTCCAGGGATTCTCTCAGAGATTTAAATTCCCTGTGTAAAATCTCCACCAGAGACAGCCTCGCATCGAAACTGGACAATCACCTGTCGATTGACTCCAGGATGTCTGCAATGTCTTTGCTGGCAGGCGATGTTGTTCCGGGGGAGTCTGCCGGGCGACATCTCTTCGATGACGGCGTCTCAACTTTGGCCGGGGAAGATGCACTCTGGGCCGGCGCAGGAGCCCAGTGCTGCTCCTGATGCAGGGAAAACTAATTATGCAGGGAGACCTACCTCAGCACTTGTGCAGGTGAAACCAAAGGGAAGATATGCTTCACCATATTTTCTAGTCTTTGGCTTAGAATGAAGTTGGTTTGGAAACATATTTAGCGATGCTTCATCTCCTGCTTTGCGTTTGTGTGGGCGCCCCGTGGTAGCAGTGTCCAAGCGTTGTTTTTTTTTTTCCCCCCTTTTCATGCCGCGCCCCCCCACCCCAGGGGGGGCGCGAACATTTTTCTTGTAAAACAAGGGGGGCCCAGCAAAAAAAGTTTGGGAACCACTGCACTAAGGGAACACTGAATGACCTGGTGGTTTTTGTCCAGCTAAGATTACCACAAGTAAAAGATCTCTCAGCAAAATTATGCAGCATTTTAGGCACTATTGCCCCCATCAAATCATTGAGCTGGGAAAAGCAGCGCGCATTTCGGTGCTTTATTTCGGTGCTTTATTTCGGTGCTTTATTTCGGTGCTTTTTTTTACTGAGATGTCATACACTTTGGATTCTAGTCAATCATTTTACCTTTGCAAGCGTAGTAGGCGTGCCCAGGTACGTTCTTTTAGAGCAGAGCTACAGATTAAAAAGGCCCAAGGTGAAGCGGTCAAACGTCTGGCTGTACTTCACAGCAAAAGATGCAAACTCAGCAGCCTGCAACAAGTGCTTTAAGGTGATACTGTGCAAAGGAGGTAACTCCTCGAATCTGATGAAACACCTGGCGACGCATAGCGTGTTTTTTAAAAGCTGAGAAATGCACCATATTTGATAGCTTGCTGCGAGACCTCACACCGTGCACATCTACTGCGGGTGTGGTGCCTGTTATCGGTCCCAGAGTTAGCAACAACCCCCAAGAACCCGAAGAGGAGAGTCCTGGCCTCTAGCCCTTCCAGTGTAGCAGAAATGATGACGTATGATGATGGCAGCAGCAGCCGTTCTTCTCTGAGTGAGTAACTCAATGTTGTTTGTGTGTAATTTACATTGAGTTGGCTAACCACGTTATTAAATTAATGCACGTAAGGTGAACTAGCAAACACTGTCGTAGTTACATGTGGCTGTCTTCTTGTTTGACGGCAGATACTCCCTTCACCCTGGCCAAAAAGGCTAAAATGACCAAAGAACAAGTGGAAAACAGCTAAACATGAGAGGTTTTTGGACAAAGTTTGTGTTTTTTTCCCATTGTTTAAGCACTGCTTCCAGCCAAGAGTGATACCATATATGCCCTATAGCTGCAAAAAAGGCTAACATTGTTATCTTTGTACAAAGAAAACAGCTAAAAATGAGAGGTTTTAGGACAAAGTGTGTGTTCTTCATTCTTTAAGCACCGGTTCGAGCACCGAGACCATTTCAAAAGTACCGGTTTATTACTTGTATCGGATAAAACCTAAACGATACTCATCCCTACTTGCCGCTGCTAAAATTAAACAGAGCTCCCTGAAAGGCACAGCCAATCACATTGGCCATATTTGTCACGTGATGTAGGACTCCAGTAGAGAACGTAATTTAACTCTTTAACTCTTTAACTTAAACTTTACATGACAGAATGGGAAAACTGATTGGCTCCACTTCCCACATAGCAAGCAGGTCTGGCCCGGATCTGGTGTCAAGCCAGCACTGCTGGCTGACTTCTGGCATGGTAAATGGTATGTCATCCAGACATGGGCCAGGCCTGGTGTAGATGTCAGTTTTTATGTGATGGCATGCCACATCTGGCCCGATTGTGGTTTGGTTTTTGTGGCCCAGGCTCATAGAAAAGAGGTTCTCCCTGGATCCGGCATCAAGCTGGCACTTCTGAATGACTGGTGTCATGGCAGAGTGTATGTCAACCAGATGTGGGCCAGACTGGCAATGAGGCACAATTTATGTTCCTATTTTCCGAATTTCCGTTAGAAGACCCAAATACCATGTTGCAATACTATACTGCTATGGTAGCCAGCGCTTCAAATGCAGGTTTGACAGATTTGTGAATGTACACTTTATCCAAAACCTTGTGAGGGTTTACTCATGCTTACCACTGGGTGGCTGTAGTCCAGGAGGTAGAACAGGTCACCTACTGATCGGAAGTTTAATGGTGTGATTCCTGGCTCCTCCAGTCTGCATTTCGCGAGTATGAATGTAGTTAGGAAGCACGGCATCTAGAGAAAGGGTCTGATTGGGTGACTGTTTTATAGAGCACTTTGAGTAATCAGCAGAGTAGACAAGGAATATATCTAAGAATCAGTCAATTCAGTGTCTGAACAGAGTTTTGTCATGTGCCTTTTGCACTATTATGTTCCGGTACATGTTGTTATTACAATGAGCTGAAACTGTTCTGGGCCAGCACATGACCGCCAGTGTGTCTGCATATGGCCTTGTGCTCACCCATGTGTGGATTACCGCAGGCAAAGCATCCCCCTGAAAAACAAGACTTTTTATCTGATAGAGAAATATGTAACATTTCAAACCAAATGAGCAAAACACTGAAATAATAAGTGGAACTGTTTTAGTTAACAGCTGCCATGGTAACAAAGTTTTGGCCTCATTGATAGTCACCCATTTTAATGTTAATTTTTATTAATAGTACATACCATTGAACAAGTATTGTGGCTAATCAATGTGGCTTAATCAATATTGTAGCAACATTTGAGTGTAATCAATATGACTCGTTAAAAGTTTAAGTTAAGCTTTATGCAATAAATAATAATAGTATTAGTTCAGAATACCACAGTTATAGATACAAATAGAACATTTACATTTTAGAAAATGTTTCTGAATGACATAAATCCATCAGGTCATAAATGACCTCATCTTTTTATAATAAAATAGATCGGTGACTCGAGTGTTAAACATACGAGTTATGGTGATGTTGACACTGGTGCTTTTCTCTCCTGTTCCAGTCTCACACCAGTATTCACCGCTGTCTGGTGCATAGGCTCGATGAATCGCACACAGTAGTGTTGGTGAGCTCTCATCACACACTGAAATGAAGGTCTCAGTATTTTTGATCCCTTTTAAGTGAGAAGCTCCATCAAGACCCTCACAGTGAAAGAAGACAGACTCCAGCTGAAAGAACTGCAGTCTTTTTGGGACGATGCGAAACACAGCACCTTAACCAGAAAGAGATCAAATGAAGTTAAAGTACAGAGTGAAAGGACAATCCAACATTTTCTATGCTAAACAAAAGTTTGTAGACAAAATCCTGTGATTTAAGAGAGAAACTTGCTCAGCTGCTTGGCCCTGTTTTCAACATGTGTGGCCAGCAGAATAAATACAAGTAACACTGAAAAATTAAAGAAATCATCAGCCAAAGAGTTTGTTACTGCAAATATAAACTCAGGTAAAAATGAACATCTGCACACGATCTGCTGCTGAATATTTATTAAGTTGTAACATATTCATTTGTCAGACGTTCATTGAGTTTTATTTAATGCAAACTGTGAACATACTGACAAATATGAAAAAAGACCAGGTTGACTAAATACTGTACACAGAAATATGTAAAACCAGAGAACTCACACATTGTGAAGCAGACAGCTGTAACCTTCATGTTGTCCTGCAGCTGAATGTCTAAGCCTCAAATATAGCTGCTCTGTACTGCAGATGAAAACTTCCTCTTCCTGCAGTTTGACTTCAATAACACGAAGCCTGACTCACTGTGGTTTTACTGACCATGAACTGCAAAAACAAGTACAGCCAAATTAATTTGTTACATAAAGATGAGTAACATTATATTCAAACACCTAGCACTCTACGAATGAGTGTGTATGATTCAATCAATGAGGTTTGTAGTAAAAAAAGAGTTATGAGCGCTCAGAGTAAAAAAAGTACTACATAAGCCAGTCCAGTCATCATATTTATTCAAAGTATATACAAATGTATAAATGTGTCACATGTGAAGTAACTGTAAACCACATTCTCAATTGTTTTTTATTACATGTAAAAAGAAAGCTGTAAAAATTAAAGCTGTTTCCTATATGACACATCAAACTGTTTTTAAGCCTTGTTTGTATTCAAACCCTGAGTGATGATGAGTCTAACGGCCTGTGACTGACTGGTATCTAGAAAACAGGTGAACAGTCTATTATAATTTTTTATACCCATCTCCCCAGCTCTACTGATACCTAAGAAAAAAAAATCCTTTTAAGAGCTCTGTCTTTGACATCCACTCAGGAGGTGAGGACAGAGACATATTTTAGTTGACTATAGTTTATTTGAAAACTGACATCCAAACTATTGTTATATTTGCCATTTCTTAATATTATTATTTTTTTAAAGCTAATAAAATGTAAACGATGGGACATTTTTCATCAGTCTTACACAAATCAAAAACTATTTCTCAAAATATTGATCCATGTCTGCAGTCTTTATATTTTTAGGGCTGGCATGGATTGCCTGTCAAAGTTGTGGGGACCTAAACCCCTTGTGGCACCCCTGCTCACACTGTAACAGTTGGGAAAGGCTCCAGCACCACTGTGACACTGGAATTGATTATTTAAAACAACCCTGATGGTCTTATCAGTGTGAACTTCAAAAATCAGTCATGTACTGCCACCTTCAGTATGATAGCTGAGATAACACATAACATGTGAACACTTCCCCCTTTTTGAACACCAGAAAGACAGATATGGTTTCAGATCGATTATTTTACAACAGGCTCAAAGTTCAGCATTTGACACAGTGTATACCTGATCTAACCAGATTCAACAATGTGTGTTAGTCTGATAAATTCATATTTTTCCAGCATTATACTTTGATTAACAAGAACTTTGAATCTTAAGAAGCATTTTTTTTTCCAAAACTCTGACCATGAGGGATCTGCAGTTGATAAGCCAGTAAGACACAGGTTAATGATTTTTAGACTGCAGTCTCAAAGAACTTTCCACAGGTAAGTCTCTTTCAAATTTGGTATTTGTAAGTTCTGCGTGCTTTTCTGATGTCTAGTTATAAAGTCTAATTATAGTATAATTTATTTCACTATCATAAATAAATATTTGTAAATGTAGTGAAATATTGTAGAAATGAATCACAGAGATTTTAGATATTTGATTGGAGAGCAGAAAATAAAGTTTATAAAATGAAAGTATACATTAAAGGCCTGGGCAGAGTTATTCTATTGTGGATCATAACCGTATCTATCTTTGAAAAGTCATACAAAGGTAATTTCAAGAACAGAGTTAACACTGATCAACAGTTATTCTCTAGGCTGCAATTTGCTTTAATCAATAACTTTATGTCTGTTGCTTTAACTCTGAAGTTACAGCAATAACATGTTACGTGAAAGTCATGTTGACTGGACGTAGCGTTTTGTGGGAGAAACGTTTTGTCACTCATCCAAGTGACTTCTTCAGTCTCAGCTGACTGCAGGTTTCCCCAACCCTTATAAACAGATCATTTGCATAATTACTGAAACCAGCACACTGAAAGAACAATGGGCTGGGAGGTCAATTCCATAATCATCGGGGGACCCGATCCTTCCACCCCAAGGATCGGGTTCCTCAACACAAACAGAGTAACATAGTGTACGCTGTTAAGTGCCAGGAGGATTGCCAGGATTTATACATCGGGGAAACCAAACAACCTCTAGAGAAGCGGATGGCACAACACAGAAGAGCTACCTCATCAGGCCAGGACTCTGCAGTCTATTCACACCTACAGACCAGTGGACACTCTTTCAATGATGAGGATGTACACATCCTGGACAGGGAAGAACGCTGGTTTGAGCGTGGAGTCAAGGAGGCCATTTACGTGAAGAGGGAAAGACCATCTCTGAATCGAGGAGGGGGCCTAAGGGTACATCTGTCACCATCTTACAATGCTGTGATTGCAGCCATTCCCCAACTCTGTGAATGGTACTCATGGCCATTGATCAGTGGGCTTTGATCAGTGGGTTTTGGTCAGTGATTGTTGATCAAAGGTCATGAGAATTTGCATAATTAAAATTAAGGAACTGACCTCACAGCCCATTGTTCCTTCAGTGGGCTGGTTTCAGTCATTATGCAAATGTCCTGTTTATTAGATTGGAAACCTGCAGTCAGCTGAGACTGAAGAAGTCACTTGGATGAGTGACGAAACGTTTCTCCCACTGAAAACGTCCAGATGAACAGAATCAACTTTTGGAGATGTTTATTGTGATTTCACGCTATATTAATAAAATTGAATTGAAATTGAATTGGAAAAAGTATTTTTTAAAATATTCTACTTTTTATAAAGAAAACTGAAGGCATTAAAAGATTGTAAATGTTTTATATTTGACTAATTTACAGCAGCTGTGCACAGTCAAGCAGCTTGAAAGTCACTTTGCAGTCTAAACTCTCAGCAAACTGTCTCTGTTGGCTGTTGTTTACAGCTTTTTAAAAACAGACATTTAATGGATTTTATGGTGAGACCAGCTTTTGTTCCTGTGCAGAAAATTGTGAGATGGAAAACCATAAATAATAAATTTTAAAATACTTTTATTATGGGATATCTTTTGAAATAAAGGAGAACATGTGCAAACACCAGGTATCATTATCCAATTCTGAACTTGTAATCTACAAACACAGATTTTGATCAGATCCCTTTGTATTTATTTGTTGTTTATTGCAGAGTGCACTATGTTTATTCTTTATCACGCTGGTATAACAAACCAATTTCCCTTGTGGATCAATACAGTACCTATCTCTGAAAAGTGATTATCTGATAGCTAAGCTTTGCTTGTGTTCCATTACACAATCAAAACAATCAGCAGCAGAGTTCACCTCAAAGCTAAAGATGACACTGACCAAAGGTTATTCTCTAGGCTGCAATTTAGCACTAATGTGAAGTAATGTGTTCACTTTAATCAATAACAAATGTCTGGTGCCTTAACTCTGGAGTTAATGGAAAGCAATAGTGCTAAGTGCATGTTGATGACCTCATGACAGTACTTAACATATTAAAACATGTAACATGTAAAATATGTTTTTAATCTTGAATAAGTTGATTTTAGATATGAAATAAACAAATTCTTATTATTTCAGTGACCTCTTGAGCAGAGGTGGAGGCAGACATTTGAAACACCCGGATTTCTTTTTTTTTTTTTTTGGGGGGGGGGGGGGGGGGGGGTAGTTAGGGGGGTCAGTTAGAAATGACTGAAAGATCATTAGGCTCTGTTTTGACTTTTGTTCAAAAAACAATGACTTCATATGGGGAAAAATATATATCACATCTGCAGGACACCTTAAACTAGTTTTTTAATTAGGCAGCAAGGCAGAACAAAGTCGGGGCTGTACCAAGACACAGGGACTAAACCCCAATTCAACCAGACCCAGAACTGATCCAGAATTAAAACAGGACTACAACAGTTCAAAATCAGGACTACTTAGGAATTAACCAAGACAGAACCAGAATCAGAACTAGATGATAGTAGCACTAAAATGCTATGGAGCTCCGTAATTCTTTTCCTGGTGTTTTGGTTGACATCTCTTGATTTTCCCATGTCAAAGAAACAGGCTCTGTGTTTTGCCTTATATGCATCCACAGGTGTGCCACCAATTTACTCACATGGACTCTACGAACCTATCAGAAGCTTCTTCAGCTCAGAATGGAATCGTCTGGAGTTTTCTTATAAATTAACAATAAACTTAATGTATATGTGCTCCTATATTTGATGAAAGCATAGAAATATACTGAACAACATACAAAGCATAATATATAATATATATATATATATATATATATATATATATATATAAAATAAAATAACATCTACCAGAGTTTTTTCTTTGAAAGAAGCTCATTATTTCCATTCTTGTATATCAGTACATTGCTGAAACCGATTTAGCCGTGGAGGGTAACAACTGAAAATATGCAATAAACACACATGTAAGCTAAGACTCTCTAAAGAAACAGCATTGTTGTTATTCGGCTTTTCATTTTGCCATTTGTTGATTCCTTTGATGAGCAAATAATGTAATATGGGTCAAGTGATCAGTTTGATATCAATCTTTTGTGAAACACCATCATATTTACATTATTTGTACAGTACGGATGATTTGCTTTGGTACCTGGTCGAGCTTCAGTTCTCCTCTGTCTGCCTCGCTCCGTTTCTCCAACAGCACACTCACAGGCAGCAGCTCCAACATGTTCTCACTCCCAAAACGTAACATTTTACGCTAGGTGACAAATCGTCAACATATTACGTTTTCGGCCACCCAACGCGTTCCTGCTTGACGACATCGGAAAACTGCAGACACATGAGAACTGTTTGGACTCAATCTACACATCTTCGCTTTTTCCCTTAAAATCGCTTGGGAAAACACTATTTCACGTCATTAAAGTGCTGGTTAAGGTTAGGCATAGAGTTATGGTTAGGCTTAGGGATAAGGTTAGGTTTAGGGCTGCAATACAGGGCTGGAACCCGCCGCGTACCATAACAACGTGGAAGGTCACCTTTCGCGTTCCTCAGGAACGCCGCGGGACGTGATAAAACGTCGGGATGTTACGCCTCGGGAGTGAGAACGGGCTCCATATGGGACTTTACGTTTCCCAATTTTGCTTTAAGTTATAAAGTTATTTTGTTATTTACATATGGCCTAATAATTATCCTTATTGCTTTTTTAGAGGAGCAGTGCTTCAAAGGATAATCTGCAGATTTCTGTCAGAATCTGCAGATTATACAGCACAAATAAAATGTTCACATTTCTCCAACGTTGTCTTCACTAACATCTACACTGGATGGACAGGAAGCGTTCGCGATGTCTTCTCGGGTGCTTCTCCGGCGCTGATAATTGGAGTCTGTCTAGTGTCAGTGATGTAAAAGACGGATTTAATGCGACATGACCGTTCACACAGCAGTTGCTTCCTAAAACATCAGATATGTATCGGATTCAGTACCATGCACAAATGTGACCCAGATCGGATTTGAAAATATCGGATTTGTGCTGTTCACACTGTCATACCATGATAGGATATGGGTCACATAGGGTCAAAAAAGTCGGATTTGATGCGCTTTCGCCTGCAGTGTGAACGTAGCCAAAGACTTAAGGCAGACAAACTTTGTGCTGGAAGCACACAATAGAGAGACAGAGAGACCTGGGGGGAACAACCGGAGACCAAGACAACCAAGGCGCAAAAGAGAACTGACTAAATAAACAAGTGATTAAGAACTAGAAAACGAATGATTGAACTAAGAAGCAAAAGGAAAAGCTAGATTCAAATGACATTATAAAATCAAAGACCATACAATAGAGTATCACCATTCAAAAGTCCCAAAAATATAAGCTGGGAAACAGGCCAAGAGATCCTAACAAATATGATATGTCAAAATGAAAAACATAAAATAAAAAACAAATCAGATATGTAAGGTGTGCTGAAAACAATGACATCAAACAAGGCAAGGTAAACAGATTTTTCAAAGGTTAAATATAAAGGTAAAATCAAAATTAGTCCAAAAATTGCTAAATATACCTTTGACCCTAGAGGATTAAATCAATACACCCATCACAAATTAATTAAAATACTTAACAGATATTAAAAAAATAATTATAACAAGACATGCTTGGATTATTTCTTTTTTCATCTTTGATGACTACTGAAAATTTACTACTTTCAACTGAATTTGAAATTTACAAAATTCATATAAGTCTCTTCATTCCAGCTCCTCTGTATAAAGAGCCTATTTGTACCAGTCTATAGTTTTGTTGATAATAGATCTAGATCAGAGAATATTTCCTCTTACGGACAAATTTCTTGATTGCATCTAAGATAAAATAAACTTGATGTTCTGCACATAAGTGACTGCCATTTGTACTGGCCCTGGTTGCATCATGCTTGCACTGATCTGGGAAGCCTCATTTATTTGGCAAGAAGGTCATTCAGTTTCACTATTTTTTTTCATATTCATGCTCAGCCAGGCCATGCAATCGGTCTTCAAACAGACCATTAGACATTACTGCTATAACGCCAAGGCTGAGCAGGTGACCCATACAGTATAATGAAGGACACAGCAGGACTGGGTTTGAGTCTAGACTATTTCTTGTGTGCTTTTCCCCTCACCCTGTCCACCTCTGTACTGTCCTGTCCAATAACAGCAAAAGGCCTCATGTTATAAAAACTCTTGATCAAATTCCAATCTTCCTCTTTTCTAAATTTACCCCTAGCCTTTGGTCTGCAATTAAAAAGAAATAATAATAATTAGGAATGGGTATCGTTTAGGTTTTATCCGATACCGGTGCCAAATCGGTACTTTTGAAACGGTGCCGGTGCTTAAACGGTGCTCGAACCGGTGCTCGAACCGGTGCTTAAAGAATGGAGAACACAAACTTCGTCCAAAAGCCTCTCATGTTTTGATTTTTAGCGGTCTCTTTTTTTCTACAAAATGATAAGAACCGTAACAATATATAAACATCATCTGTGCAAAGATTTATGTTTTTAAAGTGAAACAGTGAAAAATTACAGCGCTGTCAATACATGAATATCCAGACGTTGTACAAAAATGTCCAATTCTTGCACACAATTGGACACCATGCCAGTTGATTTTTTTAGGTATTTAAGAGCAGTCATTAATTAATTTTATTAACATGCCTAAAAATGCTTTCTTTTAAAAATGAAGAATTAACCACACATTTACATGGTAATGGGCTTTTTCTGCCATGGAGCGTTTAATTGGCCTCTGGCCCTTTAAACTCTGAGGGGCTGTAACTTTGGTTTCTTTTGGTCACTTTGCATGATTGACACCTCTTTTTAATTGTTTGAGCCAATAGAGTCACAGTAACGATACCACGCTCACATTACTTCAACCAATCAGACGTTGTAATGCCAAAACCCACGTGGGCCCAAATTTACTGCATGTGACGTCTGTCCAGTCACGTGTCTATAGGTGGGTCTAAAATGGAGGTTGTTGACGAAAACGGCTCTGATGCGGCTAGGTAGGCATGGTAACTACCGGCAATCACGTGGTTACCGGCTACCGGCGAAAATAATGGAGGAAATCTGGACGGTAAGCCAATTTCTGTGCTGTGTGTTTTTGTGGTCTTCTTTTGCGGCTCATTCAGTGAATTCTGGTCAGAGTGTGGTGAAACTTGGTGTTTGGAATTGGTGAAAGCTCTGGAAGATAACCAGCCTTTCTTCAGCCAGTTACATGAAGTCTGGAGAATTTCTGGTTGGCCTTGTTTGTTTAGCGGACTTGTGCGCATTTACATAACTGCTTGTTTAATCATGGCTTGTTTTCGTTAAGTTTGGTGGTTGTAGAAATGGTTTATATGACATTTTAGTTGAGATTCAGAGGTTTCTGTTGATACCACACATGTCTGGACTTATATTTCTCACCCCCTGTTATAACTGATTAAATGTGATCTCCTCCTTTTTGCTCGCGGTACCGGGGGCGTGGGGCTTAAAGCACTTGTTGCAGGCTGCTGAGTTTGCATCTTTTGCTGTGAAGTACAGCCAGACTTTTGACCGCTTCACCTTGGGCATTTTTAATCTGTAGCTCTGCTCTAAAAGAACGTACGCACCTGGGCCCGCCTACTATCCTTGTAAAGGTAAAATGATTGACTAGAATCCAAAGCGTATGACATCTCAAGAAAAAAAAAAGCGCTGAAATAAAGCACCGAAATGTGCGCTGCTTTTCGGTCTGGTTACTACCGTTTATGTCAGAACCGGTGCCATCACGGCACCGGACACCGGTACCTATTCCTAATAATAATAATCCCCCCAAAATCATCTTCTCGTCATTTAAATGCTACATTTTCAAATAACATTACATGAATGCTATTTCTTTTGACTGAAACATTTAAGTCTTGATGTATGAACAGATTCAATGGACAGAAAACATTTAAAATGAAAATTCGGCACTGTAGCTGTACCTTCCACCACTACAGTAAAGGCAAAAATGAACAGCATCTGCACAACAGAGTATGCAGAAAAACTACATCGAAAACATGATGCACTTTAGTGTAGTGGACAGAGTTGACATCGTTTTAAGTCCTCAAAACTGTTTCTCTCTTTTATTTTACAGTTTCTCCTACAGTTCAGTCTCTCAAGTTTATTCACCTTCCTAACATATTAGAAAAAGTCATGTTATGCCCCCTGCAGCATCATAGCAGACCTAATAACAACTCCATGAGTGCTTACTCTTAAGGTGGAAAGACAGTGAAGAAACACGGTTGCTGTTCATTTGAAGTTTTATTGCAGTTCTATTTGTTTTATAACAGTGACCAGTTTCCTGGAGACATGCTCAACGTTCATAAGGAAGATTTTATACACACACACACACACTTGCTTAAGTCCCGTTTGGGGTCGCATATCTTAACTCCCACCCTTTGGGGGACACCACTTTCTGTATGGTTTAGAAGCAAGCTGGCAACTGAGTTTTACTCCTCCAAGTCCACAGAAATAAAAAATCACTTGAGATTTTCATTTTAAGAAACTTTTGTCCAGACAGTATTTTTACCCTCCCATTGGGGACTGGGAATTTTTAATGTCCACTTTGGGGTCTTCAGGAATACACAGATAAACAAACTTTTTTATGCCACTTTTGGGGACCTTACTTCCATTTGGGGTCTTCAGCAACACACACATACACATGTTATTTTATGTCAGTTTTGGGGACCTTACTGTCATGTGTAGGCTTTGTGCAGGCAGGAATGGTAGTAGGAGGAGCCAAAGTGCAGACGGAGGCAAAATGTGAACTCAAATACAGCTTTAATGCTAAACTCAAAAAGTAACAAATCAAGGAATACAAAATAAACTTACACTGGCAAACAGACAGAACACACAGCAAGATGAAGGTAGATCGCGACACGGACACAAAGAAACACAGGGCTTAAATACACAGAGGGAGCAATCAGGGAATGAGTAACAGGAGGGAAACACAGCTGGGGCAAATCAGGCCTAACGAAACAGGGGAAGCAAAACCAGATGCATTAACATAAGACACGGACTTTCAGAGTAAAACAGGAAACATAACACAGACTGAACTTACAGACAGACTCACAGGCAGGCACTACAACAGAGAGACATGGGACCAGGGCAGACAGACACTGAGTGGATATAGCAGACAGGGGAGACAGCAACTAAGGATTACACAGAGACAAAAACAAAAAGACAGAACTCTAACAAAGAAACCATAGACTATTATAGTATTTATCATTTCTAACCTCAAAACCATGGGTCAACGACCCAGGCATCCTAACACTTACTTCCCTTTGGGGTCTGCAGCAATACACACATACACAAGTTATTTTATGTCAGTTTTGGGGATATTACTTCCCTTAAAGGCAAATCCTTCAAAGTAAAATGTAAGGTTAACTACCCAATCTAACATGATCTAAACAATAATTAAGGTCTCTATTTATCTTGAAGAAATCAAAACTATGTCAATTGTCTCGTCCATAGAACAATGTACATTTTTAACTGCATTTATTACTACTGTGTTGTTTTGGGAGTATACATGCAATTCAATTCAATTCAATAAAACTTTATTGATCGTGAAAGTTGACCCCAAGGGAAATTGGGTTAAGGCTGCCGACCTTTGCCAGCGCCGTCTTACCCTCCGACCATACATACATTACACAAACATCACATGGGGAAGACAGGTCAGAGGGGTATAACATGGAAAAGCACAACATGAGGAAAGATAAGGAGAAAAAATAACTCCCCCCAGACTGAGCTCCAACAGGGAGATCAGTTTGAGAACAGAAAAAAACACCTCTGCACATAGCACATGAAAAAACTCTTAATACACCAAAGAAACACATGACAAGCAACAGGGGTGGGTAAAGGGTGAGAGACAGCCGATTTAGACAGTACATCCGGGCCCGCAGCCTATGCGCTGGTCTCCATGATCCACCGTCAGCATCGGAAGGGAATAAGCGTCGAAGGCGTTTGGAAAGGGAGGGGGGATGATTGTGTGCATATCAGTGTATATGTATGTGTGTGCGTGTCCAGAGTTCAGCTGAGACAGTGTCCTTCGCCCTGCTAGGCTAAGTAAACACAGTCTGTTATCAGGGTGTTTGTGTTCGGCTCCAGTCTTGCGACTGCAGCTGGCGCCAAGAGGGTATCCGCATGAAGTGATGGTGCTTTTTACTTTAGTGCGAACAACTCATATGATTTTCAAAGCTGTTCTACAGTCCAGCACTGGTCTCTCGTTGGAGAGCCGCGAGCTTCGCCATACTTGCGTTCTGTGATGTTGTCATTCTTGTGCTCAAGGAGCCGATTCTGAGAACTCACAACAGTGTGCCTAAAGCGCCTTGAGGCGACTATAAAGCGCCTTGAGGCGACTTTTGTTGTGATTTGGCGCTATATAAATAAAATTGAATTGAATTGAATTGAATTGTGCCTCCCCAAAATGTCTTCCAATTTGCGCTCAGAGATGTTATTCTGAGTATTCACTTCATTCCGCTTCCTTTAATATTTGATAAGCCAGGGCCAGGCCAGCTCCGATCAGCCAGAACCCTGTTATCATGGTTCCGAATAGGTAGATATCTTCAGCAGTCAGGCTCACCCAAGCCCAAACTTCTCATTGAGAAAGGGGTGTCAATTGCATTCAGGGACCAGCTGATCCAATCCATAATTCCTCTTTTAGGTTTTAGAGAACAGACTGTGAGAGAGTGTTCCAGGGAAAAAAGTAATACAAAAAAACACGAGACTAGACAAGGACACAAGAGGCTAAGCAGGGAAGCTAAGGGAGAGGAGAGGAGGAGAGGAGAAAAGTGCGACCGCCTTCGTCAAGAGCAAGAGCACATCATTAATGCAGAGAAACTTGGGGAAAAAAATCATCTGTACTATGGAGTGTTTGTTACCAGCAAATTGTATGGCAAGAACTTTGTTGTTCACTGGAAAGAAGTCCCTGGTCCCCTGTTTTCATCTTGATCTGTTTTCTTATTCTATTGTGTTTTTGTTGCCTCCATTCCTGAAAGAAGAGACTCAATCTCATTGCTTGAGGAATCCGGATTTTGCAGATAAATTTTTTTTTTTAACGTTTCAGGCATTTCTCATGATGCTGCTTCAGCTTGGTTACTCTTGAGTAGATAAACATAAGTTAAATAGGCAAACATTAGACAGTTAACCTAGTTTTTATATTTTATTTATTATTTATTTAAACTAATTTCAATTATGAATTGTTAACACAGATAATTTGTACACAATTACTAAGGGTTCATTTGATTAGATTGATGTCTGCTTTAACCTACATTAGAACCAATCAAAATATCCTTTACCTCAGGGCACCAATAAGTACAGTATTAAAGATCTGTGAGTGACAAGACAAGCTGAACGATTTTAGAATGGATTTCTTAATTTTAGTTTTCACTGATGTTATGAGTAGATTTAACATGAATAACAAATAGACAAGAGACAATTGAAAACTGCCAAAAAAGATGACTCTTATGACTTCCGGGGACATTTCTAACAAAAATGCACTGCGTTAACCTGACTGAGGACAATCAAAAGGATATACATAAATGAAATTGTTACTATATCAATTCAATTCAGAGTACAGTGATCATTAACTGATGCCATTAACGATCAGTGACCATTAACGGTTTTGTCACTGATCTCAAGGGTAGATTAATACTAAATACAGAAATACACCTCCATTTAAATATTGCAAAAACATATCCAAATATAGCTATTGCTACACCTGACTCTTATGACTTTTGGGGACGTTTCTAACACAAATACACTTAACCTAAATGGGGACAGTCAATGGGAAACGTTCCTTAGGGAATTGGGAAACACAATGTGTAATGATTTGGGGGATGGATTGCTTTATCTTAGTCCTCATTCTCATTGGTATTTGTTTCATATTTCCAAATCTTAGACATAATGACAGGTTTTACAACATAACTCTTACTTTTAAATTTTTTAAAAAACATACAAAAACATATCCAACTATAGTCATTAGTATGCCATATACTTATGACTTTTGGGGACGTTTCTAACACAAATACACTCCGCTTTAACCTAAATGGGGACATTCAATGGGAAACTTTCCTTAGGGAACTGGTAAATACAATGAACTCTGATTATTAAATATTTGCTTATGTTAAAGTATGTGTAATGATTTGGGGGATGGATTGCTTTCTCTTAGTCCTCATTCTGATTGGTATTTGTTTCACATTTCCAAATCTTAGACATAATTAAGGATTTTACAACATAACTCTTACTTGAGTGTGGTGATCACTGATAAATTGTTCTCGAAATTCATGTATGGAGTTACACTGAAAAAGGGACATGACACTATTTTTAAAAAACAATACAAAAGCATATCCACTGTTACGGGTTCGAAATTGAGGACGAGAGTAAAACAATGATAGTCCAGAAGAGGTCGGTCAAACAATTGATTTTAATGAATACACGCAGCGTAGAGAGGTGTAAACTGCAAAACATCAGTTCAATTCAATTCAATTCAATTTTATTTATATAGCGCCAAATCACAACAAAAGTCGCCTCAAGGCGCTTTATATTGTACAGTAGATAGCACAATAATAAATACAGAGAAAAACCCAACAATCATACGACCCCCTATGAGCAAGCACTTTGGCGACAGTGGGAAGGAAAAACTCCCTTTTAACAGGAAGAAACCTCCGGCAGAACCAGGCTCAGGGAGGGGCGGCCATCTGCTGCGACCGGTTGGGGTGAGAGAAGGAAAACAGGATAAAGACATGCTGTGGAAGAGAGACAGAGATTAATAACAGATAGGTCTCTATCAGTTGTACATCTCTACCCAAAATACACTCTAGATTGCTTTTATAACATCAGGGTATTATGACGCCCCCTCATGCGTTTACAAGCACATAATTTGCATCTTAAGAACATTATTTGCCTCTTTTACAGACAATGATCAATTTTAAGAGATAAATGCAGACACAGAAGTTCCCCTTTCTGGCATCCATCCAAATATGGTGATGATCTCAGGCCTTTGAGGTCCCCATGGACTTGTCCTCCTTGTGTCACCTGTTGCTAGGCAAACTCAAATGCAACAAGAAGCTGAATACGTTCAGGTCTTGGCTCAGACTATTTTACTATAACAATATACTCAGCATATAAGCTTTTAAGATGATAGATTTAACTCAACGATTTAAAATGGTTATAACTGCACCTGTAATAAACATGTTAATATTTGATTATGATAACCCCTGTAATACAAATTATAACATAATGCCGACAGCTTCAATAAATGCTTTGATGAAATGATAATTAATGTAATGATAAGGATGATGGTTATATACAGTTCAGCAGTAACTAATTTCTTTAATTCTACAATTCCCTCTCTTGATGTCTCTCCCAGAGACATCACCACACCATTTCCTTGTGTCACTCCTCAACCCACTCTGTCACCTCTACATCCATTAATGGCATCATGGGCCCCGAAACCACCATTCCCAGGCCCACTGCCTTCGCTCTGTCCCTCTCTAGCCGTCCCCTGACTCAGCAAATCAGACAATAACCTCATGTCCTCTAGGTGGTCCAGTAATAAAACACCAGCTCCCACTTGAAAACACTTCATGCTTAAGTGGTCTCTGCTCCTTTTCTGGGTCCCTCTCTAGTGGAAATCTTCTCCTGTAAGGGATAAAAAACAAACAGCCTCTCTCTGCTACACCTCACTAACCTACTTTGTTCATCTAATGTTCCTTTAATTATTCAAAGTTGGTTGACAATATCATGTTCTGGGCTCTATCCATTATATTAACTTTACTTAATCTCAATACTCTTTATGTGTGTGAGCAACGCTTTTAGTTTTCTTAAACACAACCCGAGTAAAATACACACCATCCCCCTGTCAGCCTAAATCTCCGCTAGAAAGCACACTTCAAAATTTTCTATCAGGATTCACGCCTCTTTTGGCTTCAAGCATATACCTAACATGCAAAAGTTACTGTTAATGCCAGTTAGACAAGTTTCTACAACATTTTGTTTCACCCGGCTCACCCTCACACATTTCCTGTTCACTTATTGCATATTTGTCTTTAACACCTTTTACCTCAGCAGTTGCTAAGCAGAAACAAAGCAACATGTGTTCCACCTTTACCCTGTAAAATAAATCTATATCATGTTTGTGTCTGTAAGCATGTTTTGCATTCATTCATTACACTCCACGCCATTCCTGCAAGTTAGGAGCTGTAAATTTAAAAGCTACATAAAGTCCAGGCCTTCGGCCTGGCCTATATTTAAATCATGTGTGTTTGTAAGCGTGCATGCAATTAACCTGCTATGTTCTCATCTTCCCTCAACATGTATCACCTGGACAGTCTCACCAGTGAAGCTTAAAACCCTTTTGGACGGAACATCAACTCTAAACAAGCACAGTTATGCATTGTGTATGAAATGAACTCAACCTGTAAATAGAGACATCACTGTTATGACAAACATATTCAATACTATTAAAATAATACTGTACAACCTGTTATTAATGCAGTCATCATAAGACAGATTATATGATAGCAATAAAAGAATCTCTAAATCCCAAATCCCAACAGGTCCTGCTTTTAAATCTTCCCTGACTTTCCCTTCAAGTTCTGCTTTCTTGGTACAATCATGAGGTCCTCCTAATCCCATTAAATCTGCCATATTGATTTCTTCATGTGTAAATGTCGGATTTGGAGCTTTTTATTTAATCATCTTCCGGGGGTGAGAGACCTCTGCACAGCTCAGACGCCAGTTGCAAGAGCTCTCTAACATTAGAATCATCAGCTGTGACTTATATGGTGTTATTTCGGTACTTTACACGTCACACAGTCTTGAACGTTGTTTATATGGGGAGTTCCTCTTTTTGTGTCTATATCTATTAATATGCCTTGTGCACTAAAGCTTCCTGTTTTTTCAGTCTGGCTGAGCACTTGTTTGTGAGTAAAAAGTGGCCTTGCTCTACAAGCCAGCCTTCATTATTAAAGTACTTAAAACAAGATAATGAGCAGATACATATTAAAAATATTTCTTTTATTCCTAACACCAGTCCCCGTTTTTTCATTTCTCACCTGAGAAATGAACTAATTCCTAGTTTATGACATTTAAGTTTACTTCAATACATTCCAATTTAATTTTATTTATATAGCGCCAAATCACAACAAAAATTGCCTCAAGGCGCTTCATATATACAGAGAAAAACCCAACAATCTTGTAACCCCCTATTGAGCAAGCACTTTGGCAACAGTGTGAAGGAAAAACTCCCTTTTAACAGGAAGAAACCTCCGGCAGAACCATGCTCAGGTACGGGCAGCCATCTGCTGCGACCGCTTGGCGTCAGCTAACAGAGACTTTTGAAGAGAGATACTTAATATTTAATAATCCACATTTCACTATTTTATTCCTCCGTTCAAATTTTTTATTCTGTATTGTTCTTTATTTGTTATTATTTATGTTTAGATTGTTTATTGCTAGTCTTGGTTTGTTGTTGTCTGTTTGGGAGCTGACATAGTCTCTATGGATAAGCGTCTTTTGGTGGGGTAGCATCAGGAGAGAAGCTCCAGAGAGGCATCTTCCATGTTAAACGCTAAAATATAACAAAACATATCATGCTAAACAAACAAAACCTTTCGATTGGCCAACCCTATCTGTCTCCTCAACGGGTTGTATGTTTTCAACGTTTCCTTATTATTTTGTAATAAAATAAATCAAACAAATAACTTAAGCTGTGTGACAGCACCTTGCGTTTACGCCGGGCTGTGAGCTGCCCTGAATCTACTTGCTACACCCCCCTTTCACCCAATTTAATTTCTCAATGTTAATTTAAACTATTCCTGACCTTCCCCTTCTCTCATCTGATCATCTCAAGCACATCCTGTACCAAATTTGCTTCCTCTTTTCAAGCCCACATTTAATTACAAACTCTACCAACTTACAAAGATACCAGAGTTATTCTCAGAACTCAGAGCTGAGGTTCCCCTTTTCTAAGTCTGTATGTTCTACAAGAGAGCAAACTGCTAGTCGGTAAACAAGTTTATCATCACAAAAGTTATTAGGTAAAAAGTCACGTAGACATTTGCTTAGTAACCCTAAAAGAGCACATTTCATGCAGCTAATCACATATATACAATTTTCCTTTGACATATCTGTATGTGCACGCCTAAATTATAACCTCTTATTCTAGAAATCAAAAATAACCTGAAAATAACACTTTCTGCCTTAGTTTTACCCTACCTAAATTATCAAAAACCCCAAACGTCATCAAGTAATCCTAAAACCCATTTCAAATTAAACATTAAATCCTGTAACTCCCCCCCTTTTTGTGACACATCTCCTGTGTTACAAACTCAAAATCCTTCACTCAGGTTAGGGAATTAAAAGAAAAGGTTAATCATATCATATTAGGTATACATGCTCCGGACCTTCAAACCTGTGTTTAAGGAATGAAATCAAATTAATCATCATGTCAAATCTTTTCTTGGCTCCATCCACAGCCTGCATCCTTGAAACGTCCTAGAAACAAAAACCTGTGCATTAACCAGAACTTCACATTTCATACTCAGTTTCTCCCACTTATGATCCAACCTGTGTTATAAAAGAAAACTTAAAACAGAACAGTTATCAGTCATGTGTCCAACCTTAGTCCAGTCTTTTGTCAGTGTCCAGTCGGTCCAACCTATGGTCTGCCTGGTCCGTCCATTCACCTGTCCATTCCCACACATTCACTCACACGCATTAACATCGGGTATTGGTAGACTTCCGCACAAATAATCAGATTTTCCACTTTCAGCAAACTCAGTGTATTTATATAATCATTTATTTTCTTTTTACTTGTTTCTAGGAAAATATTTCTTTCTACTTTTTGACTGGATTGGCTCGCTGCAATCCTTTTAGACAGGGACTCACAATCTGATCAGATCCCCACACGTGGCCTCTTTCCTTCGCCCATTGTAATCTGGAAAAGGTCACCTTAGTTTTTGTTCTCCTGAGACTTTTGTCAGCGCTGTTATTCATTCTTTTGCAGGCCTGCTTAGAACAAAAATGAGAAAAAAGAGAGCTGATTATTAGCTCATCAAAGCACAAAACAAAATCACCTGACAGGTTTTTTCTTTCTAAGTGCACTGTTACAAACCACCCTTAAACATGTCCATGTTTATTAAAACTCCCTCTATTAAAATAAAAACAACAACCTCAAAAATCTTCAACAATCTGAACTTTCACCCGTTCAACTCACTGAAAACCTCGCCAAAAGCTGCACCGTTTAGTACACAACAATATCCCCCTTCAAGCACTTTCACCATACTCAGATTCAGCCTAAGATATAAACACGTTATAACAATGTGTCAACACTAATTTATAAACCTCTTAATCAAATTTGCACCTCTGAACTGTCTACTTCTCCTTGAAGGCCTCAATCACACACACAGCAAGCTCCTCTGTCATCACTCACATTAGCTCTCGAACTAATTTGCATACTGAGTCACAAGAGAAATACATGTTTAAACCTTATCACATTATTCAATTATTTTCATTTTCTTTCTATACTAATCACTTGCTTTGATCCATCAGTGCAAGAGCACTCCTAAGTCACCCTTTTAAACTACTTTAATCACTTCTCTTTTGTTTTTGTTTTTTTGTTTTGTTTTTTCCATAACTCACTCCCTTGTCATACAGCTTCGTTTGAGTTATTCCACAACTCTATTGTATCCAAGTGTGTTTTAAGTGTATTTTCTTCAACATTCACACTTTTTTAACACTCATGAAATTAGCAAGCTCATTTAATTACATATGTTTGTGTTCTTAGCCAGGTTTTAATCACTATCTATGCATTACTCTTCATGAGCTTATCTCTGTAAGGTTAGTGCATTTTCTGTTTGTATGTGTGATTTTTATAAATGTTTCTTTGTGATCTTTGTGATCTTGTAAATGTTTCTTTTGCAGTGTTTCAGACTCCTTTTGACAGGGTGTGTTTTCTCTCTCTGGCTCATCACTGGTCATTGTTAGTGGCATTTCCCCTCCGCCTGTGCCCAGCGGCTTTACCCGTTGAAGTCCCGTCTCCTCCAGTGACTCCAAGGTCACTCCGGGACTTAGGTTCAAGCAATCGTGACTGCGCCTTGCCTTAGGTTGTCCCAGGGTTTCGAGGTGGGATCTTACCCGTCATGGGCTGTCCAGCCTTCCATGCTCGCCTGATACGGGGGCCAACTGGGCAAGGGTGTTATCAGGTCTGGGGGACACACTGGTTCTGGAAATTAAAGGAGTGTAAACTGCTTTCTTTATTTCATGTGTGTATTAAACTTTCCAACAATAATTTCACATGTAACAGTTTGTGTACGTGCGTTTTCACTTCATTAATGTAATTGTTAGTTCATGTATTTATTTCTCTCGGTCTGTCTCTTTTCTAAAACCTATAATTAGTATAATTTCATTACTTTATTACTTTTCTTAAAACATGCATTCGCTTAATCTTCTTAGAATTTAAGGTCTGTCTATTTCTCTGGGTGCTCCCCTGACATCATCAGTCACACACACACCTTCCTCTCACACACACAGCAGCACAGTATTTCCTGTTTCTCTTTCCTGTTTCTACAAATTAATCAAACCCTTGTTTTTTCATATTTACAGTCTACAAACCCTCTTTAGTTTTACTAAGTCTTGGTCTAAAACCAATACACCCTTATTTCATGCACACTTTTAAATATTCCAAGTTTTTTGCATTTGTCAGTTTTTGTGACATCATTCACCCAATACTTTCATAATCGTCTCACACACACTGCCTCTTCTCTCAAACTTCCCCTTTTTCCACTTATTCTACTATAAACCTCCCTAGTGTTATTATTACTTATTTACTATTTGATACCAATCACACAGAGTCACTCAAATCAAATACTGACAGCATTCACACAGTTCAGATCCGTCAAAATACGCTATCCTAAGAGTATTCTACAGGCATGCTTTTCAAACTCAGAAAGAGCAAATCAAATAAGAACAATTGAAACCTCTAATCATTCTCGCAGCACACGCATAACTGGAAAAATAAAACACCACAGATTTTTCTGAAGAGAGGTTACTACTGAAAGTAATATGTTAGTCTTAAGTATATACAATGCACTCCATATATATATATATATAACTCAAAACTCAGTCAATTACTATACATCCACTACAGCAACTCAAAACTTTATTTATAACCCTCTAATAAACATAAATGGTGTCTTAAACACACGCATTCAACTTTCTATGCAGCATTATTTGTGAAACCAACCGTGGTTTAACCCGTTCACATCTTGCTAATTTGCATTTTATTGCTTTCTAGGACATTCTAGTCTCTAATTCCTCTGTTTTCATGTTATCTCCGTTTGACACACACAAACACACACTCCCCCTAAAAACCCACAACAAACTATCCCTAAAAACACACACAAAAACCCTTAAGAAACTTCATTCATTTATTCATTATTATTTTAAACCCTTAAGATGTTGTGCTGTGTTTCCTCTGTGCCCGCTGCAACCTATATTAACATAAAGCCAAAATGTAAACAAGTCTGTCAAATCTAACTATTTATATATTATCGGACTAAAATAAACCCACTTACAATCTTCTACAGTCCTCCTCTGCCCAACAAAAGTCAAATGACTTACACCTATATTTATCACTCAAAGTCAACAACAATACATTAGAACCACCAAATGTAACTGAGTATAGTATCCCAAACTGAAACAAAACCCATCTAAAAATCCTAAAACATCTTACTTGAACACACCAAAAGAGACATCACTTACAGACATATTTATTAATGAAATTATTTCAAAGTCAATTTCGGTTTTCAGACCCCAAATAACGGTCCTAAGTATCAACAGTTTATGTATCCTATCTCAAAACCCAACAAAAAAGTCATACAGTCATGGCAAGAAATAAAACTTTACTTACAGTATTGTAGTGAACAAAACCAGCGTCTTAAATACAGGCATCAGGAATGTGTAGCAGTCTCTATAAACTTCCTCATACTCTATGCACCTCTCAGCTGCCTTATTTACATTTTCACACACACACACTCTAAAAATAATACCAGCCTGACTCACAGACTCAGACAAGTCTCTTAATATATTACACAGACGTCCCATGATTACAACTGCAGTATTAGGCCTGACATTTCAAAACCTACACAATTTCGACAAATTTAAATTAACGGTCCAACCGATAAACTCCCTGAGTTTTTTGTCATCAATTAACCAGTCTCGGCCCCGGGCCGTGGTCACATATCTAAGACCCTACACAATTTAAAAGCGTCCAACGCCCAAGTTCCGAACTTTGCTGACCAAAAAAGCGCAAACCACCGTCCCGGACGGTAAAGTGGTCCAACCACTAGTTATTCTGGAGTGCCCCAAGCTCCACAGTGACCAACTGACTATCCCTCGTAGAGGACAACGGCGCGGGTCCGAACCGTTGGCAAGCGTTACCTCTGGACAATGCGCTTCTTAGAACTCCCAGAGCCCCGTTCTACAAAATTTAATTACTTTGAAGACACCCCACAAAACCACAAAACCAACTATATTGGTGTCCAAGCCCGGCTTTATATTCAATTGAGACTTTAATGTCACAAACACTTCACCAATTACCTATCACACCAAATTCTCTCTACTCAGCAGTCCAACTGCTTTTTCTTTATTTCTTTCCTTTATTCTCTTTACTCAGTACTGTCATTTATACTTCATTATCATTACTTCAGCTTCCATTCTCATGAGATTTTCACCAAAATCAAAACAGACCTTTACCAGTAATTTCAGTGAGTAGACTTTCAATTTTGTAATCGTCAATCTGGCACAGTTTGGAAATAATTCAACAGGTAGTGCCTTACCTTTGAATAAGCCGGCTTATGTCCGCTCACTTCGACCACTGACTCGTGTCTGCCCGTTCGAACACCTCGGACCCTCTCGGTCTCAATCTCCAACTTTCTCCCCCTCAACCCTCGGCCAATGCACCAAATGTTACGGGTTCGAAATTGAGGACGAGAGTAAAACAATGATAGTCCAGAAGAGGTCGGTCAAACAATTGATTTTAATGAATACACGCAGCGTGGAGAGGTGTAAACTGCAAAACATCAGTTGTACACCTCTACCCAAAATACACTCTAGATTGCTTTTATAACATCAGGGTATTATGACGCCCCCTCATGCGTTTACAAGCACATAATTTGCATCTTAAGAACATTATTTGCCTCTTTTACAGACAATGATCAATTTTAAGAGATAAATGCAGACACAGAAGTTCCCCTTTCTGGCATCCATCCAAATATGGTGATGATCTCAGGCCTTTGAGGTCCCCATGGACTTGTCCTCCTTGTGTCACCTGTTGCTAGGCAAACTCAAATGCAACAAGAAGCTGAATACGTTCAGGCCTTGGCTCAGACTATTTTACTATAACAATATACTCAGCATATAAGCTTTTAAGATGATAGATTTAACTCAACGATTTAAAATGGTTATAACTGCACCTGTAATAAACATGTTAATATTTGATTATGATAACCCCTGTAATACAAATTATAACATAATGCCGACAGCTTCAATAAATGCTTTGATGAAATGATAATTAATGTAATGATAAGGATGATGGTTATATACAGTTCAGCAGTAACTAATTTCTTTAATTCTACACCACCTATAGTCATTAGAATCCCATATACTTATGACTTTTGGGGACGTTTCTAACACAAATACACTCCGCTTTAACCTAAAGGGGGACATTCAATGGGAAACTTTCCTTAGGGAACTGGTAAATACAATGAACTCTGATTATGAAACATATGCATATGTTGAGGTATGTGTAATGATTTGGGCGCAGGATTGCTTTATCTTAGTCCTCATTCTGATTGGTATTTGTTCCATATTTTCAAATCTTAGACATAATGTAGGATTTTACAACAATAACCCTTACTTGAGTGTGGGCATCATTGATAAATTGTTTACAGACTTCATGGAGAGATTTATACTGAAAAAGGGACATGACACTATTTTTAAAAAACAATACAAAAGCATATCCAACTATAGTCATTAGTATGCCATGTACTTATGACTTTTGGGGACGTTTCTAACACAAATACACTCCGCTTTAACCTAAAGGGGGACATTCAATGGGAAACTTTCCTTAGGGAACTGGTAAATACAATGAACTCTGATTATTAAATATTTGCTTATGTTAAAGCAGGGGTCCCCGATCCCAGTCCACAAGGGCCAGTGTCCCTGCAGGTTTTAGATCTCACCCTGGGTCAACACACCTGAATCACTTGATTAGTTCATCACCAGGCCTCTGGAGAACTTCAAGACATGTTGAGAAGGTAATTTATCCATTTAAATCAGCTGTGATGGATCAAGGACACATCTCAAACCTGCAGGGACACCGGCCCTCGTGGACTGGGATTGGGTCCCCTGTGATCAAAGTATGTGTAATGATTCGGGGGATGGATTGCTTTATCTTAGTCCTCATTCTGATTGGTATTTGTTTCATATTTTCAAATCTTAGACATAATGTAGGATTTTACAACATAACCCTTACTTGAGTGTGGTGATCACTGAGAAATTGTTCTCCGACTTCATGTATAGATTTATACAGAAAAAGAGACATAATACCATTTAAAAAAAAAAAATACAAAAACATATCCATCTATAGTCATTAGTATGCCATATACTTATGACTTTTGGGGACGTTTCTAACATAAATACACTCCGCTTTAACCTAAAGTTGGACATTCAATGGGAAACATTCCTTAGGGAGCTGGTAAATACAATGAACTCTGATTATTAAACATATGAATATGTTAAGGTATGTGTAACTACGTTTCGGATGGATTGCTTTATCTTAGTCCTCATTCTGGTTGGTATTTGTTCCGTATTTTTAAATCTTAGACATAATGAAGGATTTTACAACATAACTCTTACTTGAGTGTTGTGATCATTGATAAATTGTTCTCCGACTTCGTGGTTAGATTTATACAGAAAATAGGGACATGATTCCATTTTTTTTTTAAAATCCCGAAACATATCCAAATATAGTCATTAGGTTGCCATATTCTTTTGACTTTTGGGGACGTTTCTAACACAAATACACTCCATGTTAACTTAAATTGGGACATTCAAAATCCTGCATCCTATTTATGTTTCTATTTTATGTTTCTTTGTTTCAGAATAATAAATAAATAAATTAAACAAATAACATAATATTCCTTTTTAACGAAGCTTATTTTTTTTCCCCATTTCATTAGCCTCTCTTTATTGACAAGATAATCCTCATTGTTAGCTTTCACATGAAAAACTTAAGGATGCTAATAAACGTCCCTTTTTTATTTTAGAATCATAAAAGCATAAAAAAAATAGAGGTCTTACCTCACCTCTCCTACCTTTAGGTTGTCCCTGCTCTGTCACTCTTGACTCTCACACACACGAACTACAGACCTGCATTCATCTCTTTCCTCTGATCCCTCCCACCCGACAGATATACAAAACTCTAAACATCGCCCTTTGACTGACTGCCCCACCCCCACTTGCACACGAACTCTTTCCCGAAAGCACTCTGATTGTATGACACTAGTGTTTATTGTATTATGTTGTACATAGGACTTTTGTTTTGTTTTTATCTTTAAGTTGTTCAATGTACACTGTATGTCACGGTACGGCATGGCAGACCGTGGGGGGGTGTAGGGAATGAGGACCCAGTCGCAGTGCTCTGTGTATAAACAGTGTGTTTATTTACAGTGATCGAAATAACAACAATAAATCCCCGTGTTTTCCCCAGACTCCCCTGTCGTGTTCTCCTAGTGCTCTCTGCTCCCGTGTCTGCACTCCCAGTGCTCGCTGCTCCTCAGACCTTCCACGCTCCTCCTGCAGGAAACAATAGTGGCAGCTGTCAGGACACTAAACAATGGCAGGCATGCACTTAACAACTGGACCTAAACTGGGTGAATAACGTGGAGTCTCACGCAATGATCCAGCGTCGGTGGGAGCTCCAAGACTCTCTTAAGTAGCTCCCCCGACGAGGCCTGATCAGCAGCAGGTATGTGGCTTCGGGTGTGGCCAGTCCCCTAGCAGGGCCACACCCACCAGGCCTGAAGGCGCCTATAAACGAGTGCTCAGACACAGCCACCCCCACACATACACACATATGTACAAGCATAGAGAAGGGGGAGCAATACCAAAAATACATAATAATATAATAGGTCCATGACTGCCCAGGGGTCCTGGGTCACCCAGTCCCAGGACCCTGACACTGTAGACCGTGGGAGCATTACAATTTAAAATTCCTGTGTATCATCTGTACATATGGGTTTTCACAATAAAGCTGACTTTGAATTTGACTTGAGTCAAGCTCTGCACATATCTCTAAGGCCCAGTCCAACCACGCTACAGAAGCTAATCTTTCCCGCTTGTATCCAGGATATAATTCTTTTTCTGTCATGATCCATATCTAATGACCATAGTCTTACACAGTTTTTGATCAGCTCTTAAGTTTTATGCCATATGCTTGTGACTTGTTTTTTTTTTTTTTTTTTACATACTGCCCAAAAGGTATTAACATTGAAATTTAAATTTAGCTCAGCTGTTTCACCAAATTTTGGATCCCTGCACCATTCAACAGAAATCCAAGAAACATCTTAAATATGTTGCAATACAAGTATCAAGAATTTAGAGTAATTTATGTCAAGCTGCAGTTCAGAAAGCAAATATGAACCTAAAGTGGTCCATTATTTCATGCATCTGCTTCACCTCATGCCAAATAAATCTTTAAAAAATATTAAAACTATTTATATCATAATTAAGTGAAATATGACTCTTTTGTATTTTCTAGTGTCTTCTTTACCCTTTGAAAAAATAATCTACTTTCTAACAAATAGTCTACTGATTTCTATTATTTAGTCAAGAGAACAAATGTTTGTTTATATAAAACCATTCATACAAAAGAATATTGAATAAGATTTTCAACAAAGATCAGTATATTAAAAGAAATCTTACACTATAATAATATAAGGGTTAGGGAGAGGTAATACACACACAAAAAAATCCAAGAAATTTCACTTTTGGGGACAGTGGAAATTTTTGCAATTTCACACACTTCCACTAGGGGCAACATAGAGTTATACACAGATTGCGAAAATTTTGGGGGGCAATGTCATACACATACAGAAAAAATCTAAAAAATGTCACTTTTGGGGACAGGTGAGATTTTTGGATTAAAATATGTTTTAGAGCATGCTGAACGTTGTTAGAGGTAAATCTAATTGGGGACGGTGGTTTTGGTCCCCAAAGGTAGAGGTGTCCCCAATGAGCTGATAGAAGTCCCCAATTGTGACACAGGCAAACTCACACACACACACACACACACAAACACAAGATATCTGTAGGTTTCACTCGGTAATGATTTACTAACTCAGACTGCATGTTCTTTTCAAATGAATGCCACATCATACAGCAGGACTTAATTTGCTGTTTTTTAGCCATTTATTCAATGTTGAAAATATTTTAACAGCTTTAGCAAACACTGGACCAAAATATTTTCGATCACCACTGATCTCTCTCCTGCTGTCTCTCTCTGTCTTACACACACATACACACACACACACACACACACATTAATCTCTATATGTTGTCTCTCTCAGCCAGTGATGAGCAAATTTGAACCACAGCCTGAGAAATCTCAGACAAGTTTCCAGGAAAAGCATGAGAGTGGTTCAGTCAATCACAGCTCAAAGACAGGTGAAATCATTTTGGACAGTGTCGAGAGATGTGGCAACTATATCTGTCTGAGAAACACTTCCAGTGAGGTACTGCTGCTTGCATGCTGATGAACAATGAGTACTACCTAAGCACAAACAATGTTTTGTGTATTCTGAAATATCTCTGAGATAAGGTCCTTTTCACTTGTAGATACAGCTGAAAGATGTAAATGACACACATTCACTTTTAAACACTTTGGATTTACACACAATTAACTTTATTATTGCTTATTCCCCCTTTTCCCCTTTTTTCATTCTCTTGATTGCTCTTTTACAGGATAAATTGATGACAAATTGGAAGTTAAAATTACAGATCACATCACATATACATTTAAAGAAAACTTTAAACTGAAAGCTGAGAAAACACTCACCTTGAGTCTCTGTGTTACTAGATTCTTTTTTCAGTCTCTCTTATTATTACTTTTACGTGGACATCTCTGACATTTTTATTGGCTGCATTTACAGTTACACTGAGGTGTTAGGAACCCAAATCCTGACAATGTTAATGTTACGTGGTTGGATATGATCGAATGGGCCTCTGGAGAGCGTGTGAAGATCAGTCTCATCAGCAACAGGAAAACAATCAGCAAGCAGCAAAAACATCAGTAACAGGAAAAGCGCACAGACTAAAGTGATGATTAGTAAAAACAAGACTATACCATGTGAATTCATCAGAATTACGTTTTAATGAGTAATACAAATTTCATATAATGTTGAGTAAATTTACAATTTTTATTTAACTAAAACCTTTAAATAAAAAAAGTAAAATCTTCAAAAAGGATTTCAATTTTCTTTTAGGTACATCAGAAAAACGGTTGGCAACCCTATCCACACTAAACTCTGTTCTACAAGGTACGGTATGAGTACGCATACCTTATGCTTAATCAAAAATCTTCTAAAATGCCAACGGCTGATAGTTACTGCCTTCATGATACAGTTTTTTTGTTTTTTCTACTGTGAGTTAAACAGGTTGTAAGGCAACACTTCTCCAAGTATTGGAGCACAGCTTTTTATAAAAGTGTGTGATTACTCTCTTGTCTTAAATTGAGCTTACTCTAAAAGTCTTTCTACCTGCAGCTAGACCACAAATAATATTCATATCAAACAGCTTTGGGAGGTGAGACAAGAAAATGAATCAGCTGAGAGGGAAGAGGACAACCTAAGAGATCTAAAAATCTAAGCCCCATAATACAGAAGGATTCTGTCACTGTTAGATTTGTATTGTTGATTGTAATTTATGCTTAGAAATATCTACTCATATATGCTTAGAGTTTAATAATCAATGTCATGTTGGTAGAGGTTTGATCCTAAGTAGTCTGTGGGGACTCTGTGTGCCTCCCCGAGAACTCTGGCATGCTCTTACTGATATATGGTATAGCAAACACACGTATATCTGTTTTACTCTAAGTGCCTTTTGTTTAGATGAACTGCTGGACTTCCAGACCAGCAGGTTTAGGGAAGTGAAGGAACAGCGTTTGTCCAGTTCTTTCCCGTGCATGAGAAACATAAAGAACTTTGCCTACTCGTGTCTTGCTTTGCTGTGTAATTAAATTGTCTTCAACGTTCCAGCGAATAGGGTTGAGCTACAAACCTATCAGTCACCATTGTAAATTTTCTGAATTTTAAAGACATACATGGTCATTTTACTTCTACATCCTAAATGACCGGGAGTTGCGCAACCAAACTCAGCACACAAGTACATCTTAGACCCCTGAAACTTTTAATGTTATAATGTGAAATTCTGACTACACCCACGCATAAGCTACATAAGATAGAAGTGCTACATAAGCACTTGTTTTACCTTATTTATTATTTTCAATGCTCAGCGTTAGGTTTATTATTTATTTTAGTTAGTTGTTTATGTAGTTGTGTGAAGGGAACTTCCAAAGTAAGAATTCCATTGCTCTGCATAACCATTTGTGTTTATATGACAATAAACTTCTAGAATCTTACCTAGCAACCACCTACCTACAGGCTAAAATGACCTAGTTTAACATCCATGCACCTGTAACACTTAATCGCATGGCCAAGAGTAAAAACAGGCCAAGTAGTGTTGGAGCACAATCATGTCCATGTCAGAACTGAAGAAGCTTCTCGGATGAGAGGTGAAACGTCTTCAAGCAACTCAAGAAGTCCAGACGCTTTTCTTTCCAAGCTCCTTAGTCTACGATGACCTGGATGACTGAGAACCTTCACAGACATGTCCAAGTAATAACTGTATTTTAGAAACCTCCTCCTCTTCCTATGCTTATGTCTATAGTGAAAGGTTCTTCTGCTGACTGGGCAGTTGTGTATATTCAATGTAATGCAATTAGATGGGGCAACAAATTATCCAAGATCTTTGCACAAATTAATGAAATTGTGATAGAAATTTTACCACATGCATAATAAAAATAAAAAATAAAGAGTAAAGCCACAGTCTGCAGGGTATTTGACAAATAACAAACAAGTTTAGAATTTTATGCAGGAACAAGTTATCCACCTACCGTCGTTACAGAATACAATGAAACTATTCTATGCAAAGACTATATCAGTTTTTATTCTATACAATTCACATTAACATTTCTGTAGAGAAAGTCAACTTGTTTTTTTTTTTTTTTTGCTCAACTTTCATATTAGTTACAGTGTTGATAGAATTACTGATGATATGAAACACAATAGACCTTAATATTGAGGAAAGCATGTGGCTACTAACAATGTGATGCTAATGCCCTAATGGAGTAAGCAATGCATCTTATACGACATCACACACTATGGACACTGCAAGCAACATTTTCTCTACATTTTATTTGTTTTCTTCTATTTCATTACAAGGCACTGATGTACTTTTAATTAACTAAAATTACACATGTGAGAGAGTGCAGGAATTTATATATTTATAAGAGACATAAAAAACTAAGAAAAGTACAAATTAAGTTCGTTAAAAACAGCAAACGAAAGACTGACATTGTGTTTGAGAGTGCAAATTGCATTAATAAATAATATGCACACTAAACATGAAATAACCTTATAAGCATTTTGTTTATATTTTACCAGTTTATATACAATATTACCCTAGACTAAACATATATAATTTAATATATTATATAAACATACCTGTCCACTGGTATAAGCATGTGGAGACAGTGACCTCACAGCACAGGCATACTACCAACCTATCACAGAACTGTGTTGTACATGTGTATATGATGTATTTTTAATCTATTATGTTTATAAATGTAAAGAAGACAAAGGGAGACCAAACATTAGCTTATGTTTAAACAAGGAAGGATTATTCATTAAATTATGTATGCACATATTTAAGGAGAATTTGGATATCTAGAGGCCTTTCAGTGAACTGCTTCAATTTTTCTTTTTATTGTAATACCTGCACTGAGTTTCTGAAATGTTACTTGTGGTATATTATTATTAAAAGTAAACATTTTAAAATGGACTCAAAATAAACTGAATTTATACAGAAACAATAAAATATTCAATTATGATATATTCAAATTGAAAGGTTTGTAGCTTGAACCTA
Source organism: Pelmatolapia mariae (assembly GCF_036321145.2). Classification (NCBI taxonomy): domain Eukaryota; kingdom Metazoa; phylum Chordata; class Actinopteri; order Cichliformes; family Cichlidae; genus Pelmatolapia; species Pelmatolapia mariae. The sequence continues at coordinate 56,141,802 of NC_086229.1, read as the reverse complement.
TTCGCTGGAATGTTGAAGGCAATGTAATTACACAGCAAGCAAGACACGAGTAGGCAAATTCTTTATGTTTCACGTGCACGGGAGAGAACTGGACAGGCGCCGTTCCTTCGCTTGACCCCAGTTGCTCTCGTCCGCTCCCCCGTAACACTGCTCTTTTATTGTGGTTCTATGAATATGCATAGGGTCATTAACATATAACAACGTACCCAGGTATACATGTGAACAAAGAATACCCTGTGTGTGTGTGTGTGTGTGTGTGTGTGTGTGTGTGTGTGTGTGTGTGTGGTCATAAAATGACTTCCTAACCCTGCTGGCCTGGAAGTCCAGCAGTTCATCTAAACAAAATGCACTTAGACTAAAACAGGCATAGATACATTTATCCTACCATAAAACAATAAGACAAGGTACGACCTCTCCCATGCTCCCAGGATGTGGGTGTGAAAGCCAGAGTGCTCTGGAATGCACACAACGTGTGTCTGCAGACTACTAAGGATCAAACTTCTATTAATCTACAACTAATTATAAAACTCTAAGCATATATGAGTAGATATTTCTAAGCATAAATGACAATCAACAATACAAAACCTAACACAAATAGTTTATCAGATATGGATGTGCTGCTTGGGGTGTGGGTGTGCCTCTCCTAGAATTGTGTGTTGCACAGAAAAGGCATGGCTGGCAAACCTTTTTTGCAAGTAGTGAAGCCTTTAGTGAAACAGTCCTGCTAAATTGGGTCAACCCCTCACGCAGCTAAGACATGGTCAAAAATGATAGGTCAATTTAGCAAAATAAGAAAAAAAAATGTTTCAGCAAACATAACAGGTTGTTCTTTTACAGTTTATCAGCATCAGTGTGGAAAACTGTTGCATAGCTGTGAGGACAGCTGGTATATTAATGTCAATAAGAAGCCACCCAGCTCCAACATTCCCCATTTAGCATAGCCACACAATTGTTCCATTTCCTCAGCAATAGGCAGCAGAGTCCATCGTGGCTTTTTCAGCTGCAGCAGCAGCTCGGACACAGTGAGGATTCTGATCTGAAAATCTCTTCGTGAGTAAAGTGGACTAAAATGTTTTTTTTTTTTTGTTTTTTTTTTGCAAACTACCAGTTTGCTTGTAAATAAAATTGTGAATATTACACTGTATATATTGAGCTCAGCTGTAGTAATAGTAGGAGTGTGACACTAGAAGCTGTTACAGTTTTTGGTATGTTATGAATTGCTTCAACAAACCTGGGGAAGAGTGAACTGTCCTCAGCTGTGATTGCATAACCTTAATATGTAATATATCACATTATCATCATTTATTATTAGGGAGTCATTTATCATCTATATACTTTGGATGTCAAATGATTCCAGGTGAAATCACCTGGAATGGAAACCACTGAAAATACAAGTAAAATACAAGTGCTGTATAATCTCACATTGTGGTTTTGTGCAAACTATTAAAAGACAACATTTTGCCAAGCAGTGCTCCTCATGATAGTTTGCACAAGGTCATTGCTTCACTTGAGGTTTGCAGATGAATTATTTTATGAAACCAATCTGTTACCTGGCAACAATGTCAAAGTTCACTTCTTCACTTAAATTTGACTCTGTTTTCAATGAGAAAACAACACGACTCTATGTGAATTTTGTGCTATTTGAACGTTTTCAGTAGGAAAATTGTGACACATTACTTACAATAAAAACTAAATCCAGTGCATGAAACTCTGCTGATAAACAGAGCAATTGAATATTTTGAGCCTGTTAATTATTTACTGTTTATTTTAAAGGATGGGCTACATGCAACATGTACCTGCCTGTGACATTAATATTGGTTTCATAAAATTTCATGCATTGTTTTTAAAGTGGGTCTGCATTCAGAGCTCTCATCTTTATTTTCTTCTTCTTTTCTTCTTGTACTTTGTGCAAAACCCTCTTATTTTTAACAACAACTCCACATGTTAGTCAGTGCAGCTTAAACCTGGCCAAAACCTGTGATGAGATAATGGACGGTGGCATTCAGGTATGTATTTGTTTGTTTTAGTGTAATCTAAAATTTATTTTAGAACTTAACTTCACAGAAAACATCACTTTGAGACTTTTCTGTGGTGTCTTAACTTAAAAGCATACTGGTGATTATCAGCTGTTATTTATGTATAATTGACACTGGACTGTCTCACATGAAAGGTTTTATTGTTCACTCTAATATTCAAAAGGCCTCAGCACAAGTTTTTATGACACTTTGGGAGATTTTTCAAAATCTTAACACGGCAAAAGTCATTTTATACACGGTGACTATTAATAAAGAAAGGATTGACAGCAACACGATGAGAAAAACTGGAACAGAAGCAAAAGCTTAAAGCCATGACACATTAGCATTTATAGCAGTGACATCACCCTGACAGTAAAATGACCAATTGAAAAGCTTTGTTCACCTTCAAGTTGCTTAGGTTAGGAAACTTTTGAACTTTGTCTGTAGACGAGTGCTATGTTTTTCTAGTTAACTTTGTGTTGGAAGAGAATTCCGCAACCATTGTGCCACTGTCTGAAAGGCCCGATCACCACGAGTTTAAAAACAAATGCATGGTACCACCGGCAGTCTCTGACCTAATGACCTTAAGGCTCGGGAAGATGAATGCAGTTTCATCAGGTCAGATAAATACTGGGGAGCTTTACCATGTAGCGCCCTAAAGGTTAGAGCTAAAATTTTAAAATGAAACCTAAAACTTAGTCAACCAGTAGTCTCAAACCCAAATGACCTGTGGGACACTCCTGGCACTGTCATCTAATTGGAGGGCCAATTTAGTTTCCAAGCAGTACAAACAAATAAACAAAAAAAAAAACACCCACTAATATTTCGTAAAATGGAGTGATTTGTTTGTTTCTTTAAATGTCAAATATTGTATAACAACACAAAAGTGCAAACGTGAACTTTTTTGTGTGTGTAGTAAACCTTGTGATCCACAAAAAAGTAACAGTAAAAGAAGAATATTTTTAACCATAACATTGTTAATGAATTACATTAATAATCTAAATGGACCAAAAAGAGACAATTGAAAAACCAGCGGCAATGTGAAAGAATGATTGGAATTAGTCTGGTGACTGCGTTACAGTCAGGGCGGAAGCAGCGGCTTTGCTCATGCGCGATTTATATGAAGTTTCGACGCATAGGGGTGAACATCTCTTGCTCTGACATTCTTCCTGCAACACAGAATACACCACCCATGAGGCTCATGAAAGAATAAAGTTATGTTGAAACCAAGCACACCGTTGTTTTTCTTGTGACATTACCAATAAGTTTGATGTGTCACATGACCCACTTCCAATTGAAAAAACAAAAGTTGTATCCAAGATGGCCGACTTCTAAATGGCCACCATGGTCACCACCCATCTTGAGGACTTCGCCCCTCACATATACTAATGTGCCACAAACAGGACTTTAATATCACCAACTATTCCCATGTTATTACAGTGTATCCATATAAATGGCCCACGCTGTACATGAATGAGAAGTAGGAATTCCTTCTCTCTATGCTTACACTCCTCCCTAACAAATGCCAAGTCATCATCTCCATATTTTGTGTCTGGATTTATCCAGCTTTTCAAGTTTCATTGGAGTGTACTCAAGTACACAAGATGGAAAACAATGTATTAGTTTTTTAAGCCACTCACCGAGTTTAGCTACGTCAAGATGCCATTCATTTAAGAGACTAATAATTGTTCGACTTTAAATTGTGCTAACTTCAGCGCAGCGCAGAGTAACATTAAAAATAAAAACATATTAGAACTCTTTTTTGTTGGACACAAGAACAACTCGAGCATCTTTTTTCGGGAGCCGAACTAGGGCTTAGTTTGCTGTGCCCCTGGGGAGAAGTGCGAGGTTGTGCAGCAGATCCCTGTGTGGAAGCTGACGGTCCAGACAATCCCACAGCGCAGACTTTTCTATCCCCTTAGAGCGTTTCTGGTGTGGCTTATGCAAAAGAGACAATACAACATGTTTCTCTGCTCCCGGTAGGCATGTCTGTTGTAGCCTGCCCTTTATAAATATCTCTTTGATTATTCAAACAGTGTTTAAAATGTGACTCGTTTGTTATCCAAAAACATTTTATCTATGTTACTGATTCAAAATATACATATATACATATATTTCAAGTTTTTAACTCAAACAGACGCTTGAGCATATTCATATAGCAAAATCCACAATGGCATAACCAGTGTGCACCCTAATGCACATCTTGTAAGTGTATGTTAATCAGTACATGAAGCGTACCTCTAGTGAGTCTTTATCCATCATTTGTGAATCTACTGATTTGTTTTTTAACTGCAGTTTTCACGAACTGCAGATGATGAAATCCTCTGTATTTTAGAAAATGTCTTTAAACTGTCGCTGTTCCTACTTACTGAGTTCCCCAGCTACTTTTTTACTATGTGAATAAACTATTTGAACAACAAAGTGTTAAGTTAAATTGTTGAATGTTGTCATTGTGTTTTTTAAATTTGTAAAGTCTTAGTTCAAACTAGAGGATCAAGACATTCCTTTGTGCCCCTCCCCAGCCTCTCGAGGTTCTGGGAGGAGCCTGTAGTGTTTTATCACAAGCGCATCCCTTGTGATGATTCTGTTTGATATTTGGTAAGCTTCCTGCTTTTATGATCCTTTTGGTGAGCAGAAGGTCACACAAACACACCCCCATGACACACACACACACGTTCTTGCACACGCATACACATGCACACACATACACACACATAGTGCCTTGTCTTTGTAACTAAGGGGGGCGGGGGGGTTACGGTGGGAGGTGCTTGTGTTGTGTTGTATTGTGTGAACTATTGTGTATTGTAACTGTCATGTCAATAAAAGGCTACGAGGAGAGCTACTCTTTGAAGGATTTGGGCTAGAGACAGAAGCATTGCTCCGCTGCCTGGTTCTGACCAAAGCTTTCCCTCGTTAGCGAGTTAAAGACCGGTTGAAGATGTTCTGTCTTGTTTTCCGTTCTTCATGAGGAATAAGTCTCTAAACTAGCGGGGCCTGTGGAAACTGTAAGATTTAAAGAAATTAGTTTACTGCTGAACTGTATATAACCATCATCCTTATCATTGCATTAATTATCATTCATCAGAACATTCATTGAAGCTGTTGGCATTATGTTATAATTTGTATTACAGGGGTTATCATAATCAAATATTAACATGTTTATGCCAGGTGCAGTTATAACCACTTTAAAATGATTGAGTTAAATATATATATCAAAACTCATAGGCTGAGTATATTGTTACAGTAAAATAGGAGCTGAGCAAAGGCCTGAATGTATTCAGCTTCTTGTTGCATTTGAGTTTGCCTAGTTACAGGTGACAGAAGGAGAGGTCCAGTCCATGGTGACCTCAAAGGCCTGAGATCATCACTATATTCGGAAGACGATGCCAGAAGGAGGAACCTTTGTGTTTGCATTTAATTCTTAAAATACATGAATGTTCTGTACATGCAAATTATGGGCTTGTAAACGCAAGAGGGGGCGTTACAATACCCTGATGTTATAAAAGCAATCTAGAGTGTATTTTGGGTAGAGATGTACAACTGTTTTGCAGTTTACACCTCTCCAGGCTGCGTGCATTCATTAAAATCAATTGTTTGACCGACCTCTTCTGGACTATCATTGTTTTACTCTCATCCTCAATTTCGAACTCATAACAAAACACAGACCCAACAGAAAGGTATCGTAGATTTAAAGACACATCTTAATTGAAGCAAAGGCGAAAAATTTGGAATGAAATTCATGTGACTGTTCTTCTGAAATCCAACAGAGAGTGAAAATCCAAGCGCTGATGAAATCCTCTGCATTAATGATCTTTCTGTTTCTCTCTCTCTCTCTCTCTCTCTCTCTCTCTCTGTGTGTGTGTGTGCTCACAGAGGAAAGGTCACGACAGGAGTTCCCTGAGGTGACACGTATGAATCATAAAGTCAGTTCAGACTGAGGACTTCCCGAGCAGTTGTAAACATAGAAGTACATTCAGTCTTGACAAAATAATTTTTTATCCAATGCATGTATCACAGTGATTGCATTAAAATCATATTATTTTATGGGGGTAATATCACAAATTACCGTAGATCATTAATAGGGAACAAAAAAGGATCACTTCAGCAATGTTGCTAGGAGACAGAAGTCTTGACACGTGCTTATAACTTAAAACACAAAAAATTCTAATATCAGTTACAGCTGGTAAGATTTATGGTATAAACCAGACTTTCACAGTTTGCATCTTTACAGGGATTTTTTCTGCTTTTTGTTCACTCCTAGTGTGATTAAAAAACAACAACCCACAGACATCCACAAACACAGAACCCACTAACTATTAGCCGCTTTTTCCCCTAAACAGTCAGTTGACTGAGAGAAATGCAATCCATCATCGTGAAAGCTGAAGGAGATGTGCTCCGTAGTCAAACTTATATTTCCTCAACTTACATCCTATGTTCTGTTTAAATCCGGCTTCCTTTTATGGTTTGATGGAAAATTGGTTAAACCATTGCTCAACTTATGTCTGAATGACAGCAGATAATTCTGATGAAAAGGAAACTGAGCCTGCAGCTGAGTCGAGGGCTCATGGAAATAAGGTCAGGAGGTGTCCGGCGTGAGCACGTATGCGGCCTGACATTCCATTTGGGACATCTGACAGACTCATTAGTGCAACTCAGGGTGTGAGCAGCAACTCCTGTATAGTAGACATAAGAAAAGTTGTTAGTGCTTTTTTTTTTTTTTAACCGAGATTCCAGGGCTTGTATAAATAAGTAAGATTCTCTAAAAACATGCTGTAAGGTAGAACGCTTACTTTCCAGGATTTTCAGGATTCACTTTAGGAGAACATTTACACATAATTAAAAGCACTTTCATGAGCACTTTATTTAGCACCACACTTTAAATATAAATGTGCAAACAAGGTTTAATTATTTATTGAATATTTATTGAGTATTTTAGTAATTAGCAGGTAGCCTCTGGACGAAGGCCTGCACAGCTGCCTCTCTAACATAGAACTAATGTAACTGTAGTATTAAGCTACCAGCTGAATGATTTTAAGAGAAACTGATAAAAGTGAGTATTGAACAGAAAGTTTGATGATAAGCTGCAGCCAGAACGCAGTCCTCTGATGTTATCACATGCAGCAGAAACGAAGAGGAAACTGATCGCATCAATCTGATAAGAACAGCTCAGTTCATCCTGTTTACTATGGAAATACAACCATAGATCTACAAACTGGCATGTGGCTTCTGATTTTATCAAAGTAGCGAGAATTTTAGAATTTCTGAGAATTTCTGTTGTAATGGCTCAGTGTCAGGGAAGATTCAATCTCACAATAATTCCTATAGAGAGCTCCAGTAGATTTTCTTAGTGTACAGGCTGTGATTAGCTGACCTGCTGCTTTCTGTGGATGTAAACAACTGAATTCATCTAGATGTGAGCTTATGTTTCATCAGATGTCCTGGCTGATGTCCATCCTCCACACTCAGAGTACACTGTTCATGTTGTCTTTATATTAGATGGCCACTGTGCAGCAGTCACACACTGTTCTTTACTTTAAACTCATTACAGTGCAGCAAACTAACCTGTTTATTCTGCTAGGGTTTCATCAGTTCGATTAGCAGCAGGTTTCACAACATGAAATGGTTGGAGCTTATCCCAGCTGTCTTAGGGCAGGGACATAATGCCAGTCAACCACAGGGCTACCACATCGACACAGAAAGCGAGTCACCCTCACATTAGAATGACTAGTTAACCTATCCCCACTAACTGCATATCTTTGGACTGTGAGAGGAAGCTGGAATATCCGGATCAGAACCCACACTGACACGGAGAGAACATGAAAACTCCACACAGAAAGACCAGATATTGCAATCAGAATCAGGAACTTAGCTCAGGCAACATAGCTGATCACTGGGCCAACCTCCTGTGTTTCGATAATCATGATAGCTCTGATACATTTATTGCAGCTAAGCTGCTTTAAAAAAAATCCAGCTGTTATCACTGACACTAAAATATCATTAAATACCTCGCTGTGATATCAGAGCTTAAAGCTGCTCACAGTGGAGCCAAAATCAGACAGAGAGAAGGGAAGCCCCTCCTCTTTGTGTTGCAGATACAGTGAGCACAGCACATGTGATGATCAGAGCAGAGAGACGTTGACCTGGACATGGATAACCTGCTGCTGCTGCTCCTTACTTGGAGCTCAGGTAAGATTATCAGCTCTGATTGGCTCACACACCAACATCACCACGACACACACAGATCATAGAAGGAAAGGAAAAGCTGCACTTTGACAGTCAGTTTTTTTATCTGTTTGCAGTCACGTCTTCATTTCATGCTTTATGACTTAACAGACTGCCCTGGTGCCATCCTTTCAGAGCTGCTGTTGGATTAAGTCATCTTTCTGAAGACTTTATCACTTTTTAAAAACAAAAACAAAAAAACAATAATATTAATAATACAACCCCTGGGCCTGAGTCAGCTCTATAAGTAATTACGATCTGAGGTCCCGGGCCGAAAACCACAGCAACTAGCACTACAAGCAATTTAAATCCCTGCAGGTGGCAGGACATCCAAACAGGTCATCACAGAGAGTGGGAAAAATCTCTTTCACAAAAATACTCTTTAGTCCTCCTTTTGTATCAGAGGAAGTGAGTAAAAGAGCTTTTCTGTTTCAGGAAGATGTCCCCCTTAAGTATCCACTCCTTTTTTTCCCCGCCAATTCCAGATGTTCGTCGTCTCTGTTTCCAGTGATCTATTCACCTTTCTCTTTTTCGCTGTGCTCCTTCATTTCCCAATTACCTGATTTCATTTGTTTTGTGTGAGGTTGGAACATGTCCTGTTTTGCTGCTGTAGTTTTTTGTTCTCACTTTTCTCTGTGTTGGGTTATAGTCTAGATGTTCTGTGCTGTTGTATTTTCCACATGTTGGAAGAACGTAGGGATGTGTTGAACTTCTGAAGCACAGATATTTGGAAGTGCAGTTCAAAACACCCAGGTCACGTGACCATGACAAGTTTTGTTTTTTCTTCACACCAGTCTCAACAGGTGGCATACCTGCTGCTTCTAAGTACTGCCAGGTTTCACATTTTTATAAATCAGAGAGATTTGTAATGACAAACTTAATGTTTTTGATATAATTAATTACTGTCAAGTGTTTTCTGTCTGTGAGGTGCCCACACGATAGCCCGTCTAGCTCAAAGTCTTCCTCACAGTGCAAAGTGAATTGTGCCTTGTTTGCTGTCCTCTCAGTATGTCGCACACGGGTCAAATGACTGCTGCATGCATTTTAAGGCTTACTAGGCACGCCCGCCCTTGATTGCTCTAATTCAGCTCACCTGGCGGAGCGGTGCACACCAGGCCGTGCTTAGTTGTAGATTGCACACAAGGTCCAATCAGCAGCAGCACAGAGCAGGTAGTGGGCAGGAGGAGGAAGAGAAGAGTAACAGCCACACCTACTAGGTCAGCGCGACACCTCCCACTCGATCTTTTCTCAGCACTGCCTAGAAAGATCGCACTCAGGTGGGCTGGTCCCTGGCTTGATCTTCCACCGGTAAAAGGACCACAAGACGCCGGACGTCCCGATGTAAAATGGTGCTCAGCTCAGGACTTCTGGTAGCGGATTTTGGACTCTTGACTGCAATGCTGGAACTTGGAGAGACCCTCACATGCACATCTCGAACGATCCCTCGCGGATGAACAGGTTTGGTCCAGCGAGTTGGCTCCAGGACCTCCAGAAGTTGTTGACCATGGTTTGTACTTCTTTCATCCCTCACATGATAGGGTCCAAACAAGTCGACGGATGTGAATTCGAATGGTGCAGCAGGATTTGACCTCTCTTCAGGTAAGTCTCCCATTACTTGCTTACAGGTTCTTGCCTTTGCCTTCTTGCAGATGATGCACTGGTCCATGACCTTTTGGGCAATAATCCTTCCTCTGACAACCCAAGCCTTCTTTCGCATCCGCAGTGAGGTTCCTGCCACTCCGTCATGTCCCTCGCTGTGTGCTTCTCTGGCAAGGAGGGTGGATAACCAGGCTTGGAATGGTAGAAGGGGAACGGCTTTGCGGTCTTCTTTGAAGGTCTGGATTCTGCCACCACAAACTAGATGTCCACTTGTTTGGTCTCTGTAAACGACTAGTCTGTCTGTTGTGGTGCTTGGGAAGTTGACGCCCTCTTGTGCTGCTAGGCAAAGGTCTCGAAAAGCATCTCGTCTCTCGTTGACTGTGAGGACACCCGAAGATGGTACTACCTCCCACTTTTCTTGGTCTCTGGTCTTTGATCTCATGAACTTTTTGGCAACCCTCCAGACCCACGCCACGGTCCCAATCAGCCTTCTCAGGTTGCTGAATCGCCTTTCGTCTGTTGGGTTGCTACTCCTGCCAGTGGTCTTCTCGACTCTACGTGTACTGAGTCCTGAGCTGCATTGGTGTGGATTCTGGTAAGGGCCGCAACAAAAGCCTTTTTCTGCAGCTTTGTAACCTTTTCTCGAGCTTGGGCAGCGACTTCTCCGGCAGATTTCTTCAGCCACTCATCTTCAGGAAGTTGGAGAAACTTTGGACCTGACTGCCACTCGGAGTCCTCGGTTAGGGCATTTGGACTGGCCCCTCTGGTGAGAATGTCTGCAATGTTTGCTGACCCGGGAATCCACCACCAATCTTGGACATCAGTGCTACTCTGGATTTCACCAACACGGTTTGCGAAGAAGGTCTGGAAACCGTAGCTCTCACGCTGGATTGCACCCAAGACGGTCTGGCTGTCGACAAGGTGGTACCATTTTTTGACCTGGATTCTGCAGTGTCTCTGGAAGTAGGTCTTCAGACGGGCAGCAAAGACGGCGCCACACATCTCTGCTTTAACAGGATCGCCTTTATGGTTGAGAGGCGTCAGTTTGGCTTTAGACTCCACTAGTCTCACGATGACACTATGGCTGCAGCTCCAGCGAAGGTACATCACTGCGCCATATGCGTGTTCACTGCCATCAGAGAACGTGATGGCACTGGGCTCTGTACAGGGATCTGGTGGAGTCAGGGCCCTAGTGAAATGCAGTTTCTTCAGGTCAGCATACTCTTCCAGAAGCTTTACGGCGTCTTCTCGGAGACCTTCAGACAAGGCTGCGTCCCATGTGTCTTCGAAGCAGTATTTTACTTTTGCTTCTTGGAAAGCTCTCCTTACCAGGATGGCACCCTTCTGTTTGACAGGAGTCACAAGACCGAGTGGGTCATATAGGCCAGAGACTTGGCTTAGCAGTTCTCGCCTGGTTAGTGGATCAGGTGTTTGCTCTCTGACTTCTTCTCTGAGCAGGTCTTGACCAAGGCGCATTTTACTCCTTTTCTTTGAAAAGTTAACTGCAACCATGACATGAAGTTTGTCATCATTGATGGTGTAGCCAAGGCCAAGGGCTTTGTTGTCATCTTCCGTCAGCTGGTTTGGCAGGATCATAGTCTTTGGCTCTGATCGAGGCAACTCTTCCTTTGACTCCTCCCTCCCACTTTGACTGGAGTAGACCCAAGGCTTCATGTAGAATCCTCCAGCTCTCAGGATGTGCTCGATGTTGGCTGTTAGGTGTCTCAGATGGTCGAGGTCATTGTGTGATGTCAGGATGTCATCGACATAAGCATCTTCTTCCAGCACACGTTTCTCTTCTTTGAAGTGACTGAATGAAGGTTGGTTTGCAGTTTCTCTCATGGCGACTTGGGCTATGCAACCAGCAGGTTTGTCTCCAATGTTGACTCTTGTTATGGCATAGTCTTCTATGTCTGCATCTTCTGTGTCACACCACAAGAATCTGTGGAAGTGGACTTCTCGATCTTCCAGCCAGACGGAGTTGTACATCTTGCGGATGTCACCAAGGGCGGCGTAGACACCAGCTCGGAACCTCAGCAGGACAGCTCTTATCGGGTTCAGGACATCAGGACCTTTGATGAGGATGTCATTCAGGCTGAGGCCTCTGTACTTTTGGCTGCTGTTCCACACCAACCTCACTGGGGTAGAGACTGAGTGTGGATTTGGCGCGATGAGGTGGCTTATATACCATACTGGCCCAGTCCAACTCTGCAGGACTTCTCTGGACAGCTTCACTGCAGCTCTGCGGTTTACCATCTCATGGACTTGTGCAGCATAGGCCGTCTTCCATTCAGGTTCTTTAGATAGCTTCATCTCGGTTCTGATGAATGTTGCTTCTACTGCTTTCCTGTTATTTGGCAAGGTTGCTGGATCTTCTACCCATGGGTACTTGGCATGCCAATGCGGTTCACTGCTGTGGTCATCTTCAGTTGAATAAGTCAGGCCATTTCTCACGATCTCCATCTCCCTCTCTTCAGCGAGCGTCATTTCTTTACCTCCTGGCTGGCAGTTCCCACAACGACACCCTCCACATCTCGGCTGGCAAGCAGCTCCGATGCTTTCCCACCTCCACTTCAGAAAGTCTCTGCTGCTGGTAGCTGTGGTGGATAGAGTCTCAGGGTGATCAGGATGTTGACAGGAAGCTAGGTCTTTAGTGAACTCTTGGTACTTGAATACAGCAGCTCTCATTGATCTTGCAAAGTGAGTCTTGGAGGTGTGGGCCATCAAAGTGACTTCCTCAAAGAGGTCTGGATGCGTGCCCCCGATTGTCTTGCCAAGTGGACCGTCCCAGAGCACCAGGTCACCGATGGAGCGGATCTTTTGGGGCACCAGCTGGCCTTCTTTATGGCTGATTAGAAGCTGGATCTCTCTGGGTCTGATGAGGTCTTGGAGAGGGACGTCAGGGAAGATCTTCTGTAGCTTCTGAGGTCGAACATGTCTTTTTACTTCAGCAATCTTGTCAAGACCATAGCAGACTAACTGGTGAGGCTTTAAAGTTCCTCTTGAGGTGTTGACACGGATCTTGAGAAGGTAGCGCTTGGTTGCCACAGACACCTTCATACCTCCGACACCCTGGATGACAAGCATGACGTCTTCACTGCGAAGGTTGAGCTTACTTGCAGCTTTATGGGTTATGTAGTTTGTGTCAGATGCTAGATCAATTAGTGTCCCAATTCTCTGCCCATCATTGGCGATGACGTCAAGGAGCATCAGAATCACAGGGTACTCTTTTAGACCAGTCTCCTCCAGTAGACCTCTCTCTGCTGCCATGGAGTTGAAGACTCGTGATGAGACGTTGCAGAAAGCTTTCCGACACTGCTGTGCTAGCTCTGGCGATAGTTTAGAGATGAACTCTTCTTGAACCTCTGTGTACCTCCTCCCCTCAGCTCTCACCGGACCAGACTTGGGCGTTTGTGATAAGGGTCGTGGCAAGGGACAAAGAAGGTAATGATGCTTGTCTTTGCACTCTGGATTTCCACACAGGTAAGTCGTCTTTCTGCAGGGTCCGTCGTGGATCTCGAGACACCTCTTGCAGGCTCCAAGTTGCTGCACTGCATCCTTTTTCTCCTGTAACTTTGTGTTGGTTCTAAACCGTCTGCAGATGTAGAGCTTTCTCTTGTGTTTCGGGTCCCCACAGATGATGCAGCCTGCTGGATCAGTACTGGATTTAACTGTCTTGGTACGGGCGTACTTTATTGGGAACTTTGTTCTCTCCTTGGCAGGGTCGATGTCTCTCAGCTGGTCTAACTGCTCGTAGATGGACTCTTGAGATTGGAGGTATGCGAGCAGCTTGTCGAACCGGTTCTGATGAGTCACAGCATTCTTTGGATCAGCAGCGTGGGTAAGCCAGTCTTTCTTTAGGGACTCAGGCAGCTTGCTTTCAATAGACTTTATTACTAATAGGTTCTTTATGGCATTTGCTTTATCCAGCTCATTCAAATCATAGAGGGCCTTTTCAACTGCGTGGATAAGCTCTATAATTCTTCTAGGCTGGTTGCTACGGACAGGGGGGATAGCTTGAAGCTCCTCAATGAGTTCAACGGCGATGGTGGCTTGATTTCCATAGCGGTTCTCAAGGACTCTGAAGATCTCATCTGCCGAGGTGTATGTAGACAGGCGCAGATCTTTGGCCACTTTATCATCGAGGCTATCGAGGAGTTGGAATTTCTTTACTTCCATGGACCCGGTTGGTTCACCTTGCTTTTGCAGAGCCTCCCATTCCTTCCGCCATCTGTAGAACTCACGCTGGCTGCCGGTGAACTTTGGTAAAGCTGTGGCTTTCAGTTTTATGGCTGCGCCCGGGGCTGCGTTGCGGACTGTGACAACTGCTTGGTCGGCATCTTTTTTAATTCTCTCTGCTTTGATCAGGGCTGCCTTCCCTGACACCAGCTTTGGAAGGCAGGTTTCGAGCTCCACTAGTCGACGATCACAATCTCGCCTCTCAGCAAGTGGAGCCCAGCGGTTCCATGTCCGGTGTGCCTGCTTAGCTTTCTTCACCAGTTCTTCTAGATGGTGGAGCATAAAATCATATGCCTCCAAGGGTGTATCAGGCTGAATAGATGAGACGTTCTCACACTCCATTTCTGCTGATTTTAGAGCAAGGGTCAGTTCTCTTTCACCATATGATGTCCACAGTGTCTCTCTGATCAGGTGCTTCGCCTCCTTCAACTTCTGCTCACATTCTTTCTCCGTTTTCTCGACGTCTGCTCTCTGTTGGCCCATCAGCTCCGGTGTGCCCTCTGCTTCACACTGCGTGATGTAGGCGGCCTCAAGGTCCTCATTCACGTCAATCACCTTGGAGCCCTCTGCTGTGAGTCTCTTGAAGGAATCCTGCAGCTCCTCTACAGACATATCCATTTGGGTCCTTCTTATATGGTTGGTGAGTCTGGAAAACAGTCTTTTTGCAGTGGTTCGCTCTATTTTCAGCTCTTCGATTGACTTGGACTCAGCCATGCTGCTTTCTTGATTATTGGTTGGACAAGCAAACGGCAAGTTGCGATTTCCTCCAGGCCCCCAGGTGGAGTCTTCTCCGTCTTTGTGGTGAGCTTTTGTGGAGTCTTCACTGGTCAAGGCCGGTTTCCTTACTGGCCAGGCCGGTTTTTCACTGTCAAGTGTTTTCTGTCTGTGAGGTGCCCACACGATAGCCCGTCTAGCTCAAAGTCTTCCTCACAGTGCAAAGTGAATTGTGCCTTGTTTGCTGTCCTCTCAGTATGTCGCACACGGGTCAAATGACTGCTGCATGCATTTTAAGGCTTACTAGGCACGCCCGCCCTTGATTGCTCTAATTCAGCTCACCTGGCGGAGCGGTGCACACCAGGCCGTGCTTAGTTGTAGATTGCACACAAGGTCCAATCAGCAGCAGCACAGAGCAGGTAGTGGGCAGGAGGAGGAAGAGAAGAGTAACAGCCACACCTACTAGGTCAGCGCGACAATTACAGCCCATTTGCAAAACAACACCTGGAGTCAAAAGTGTAATCCAAATTAATATCACATAAATATATCAATAATATATAAATATCTTATTCAAATTATTTCTGGTATATAGACGAGAGAAAGACAGAGATTAATTACAGGTGATGTATTTCTTAACACCTTTTCTTTAGGGCTGGGTTTAAAAATCTATTTTAAAAGATCTATTGATTTTAGCTTGAGTGTTATTGATTCATTAAATCCTGAATCGATTTTTAAACATAAATGTATTTTGCCAGAAATGCCAGAATCTCATGTTAAAGCTCACAAAACTATTTCACCAACCACCAAACAGCTGAAACAGCAAATGAGAGCTGCTATATGGATTCTGCATAAAAATGTAAACACAGAGCGTGGATCGTTCACCTACACGCTGTAGAATATATATATACTGGAAATGCTGGGTATACAAGTCTGGCCTAAGTCTTCGGTCAGAAAGACTGCAGCAGTCCAGGAGTTTAGTTCACTGTTTTTAATTAAGCTTCACAGAAGAACTGGTTACAGCAGGGCTTGCCATGATAAATCCAACTGTGATGCAGCCAGATATGAACTTATAATTGTGGCAGGTGCAGACTATAAGCATGGTTGTCTGGAAACAGAAACAGGTAATGCTATAATTAGCAGAGTCAAAGATAACTAAGAAACAATCAGAACACATCATCTACTCAGACACAGCAATATTTTACAATGTCCATTGTAAGACAAGAAATTGGCTAAATAGCACATACACGTATCTTCCCAGTTGCTAGTACTAAGGCAAGAATGTGGCAAGCTAACAACAGTTAAACTAAACAATAAACAACAGAAAAATCATGTAATCATTGGAGGAGATTCTGGCCACTGGTATTAACTTAGTGCAAACTAATTAAATAATTAAGTAAACCTAATATCAGTGTACCGAGGCATAACTTTGGCTTTAACATGCACAAACAACTATAACTATTATCGTACCAGTTAACACGTCAAAGGTAATAACACTTGCAGTTTAATTAACGCACACGTTACAACTGCCATGCTCTGCTGCTGGCCTTTCGTCTCTTACTCTCCCTCTGCATGATGCGCACATGACCACTGATGCGCTCACTTGGGTGCGCTTGATTCTTGCCTCTAGCCATCCTGAGGCTGAGTCAGCAGGGAATTTGTACACACGCCATCGTGACTGAAAGATGACATTTCACAGATTCTGAAGCTGCAGGTTTCATCCCTCCGACCAAGATTCATTGAACCAGCAGCAAAAGAAGATCAAAATTACACTTCACGTTTGAGAAACATCATCATTAATTACCTATTACTTTTGCTCTTTTGCTTCCACCACAATAAAATCACATTTCCTGCACAGCTCTTTCTCTCTCTTTCTCAGTGTACTAAGAGACCAGTTTACCATCAAAATCTGTTTTCTGCATTATTCTGTGCTTATTACACACCAGTCTACTGTTGTATTAAGTGCTGTCTGCCTCCGAGATGAAAGCCTCATTTCTGCTGTTCAATACCAAAGAAATTTGAACTTAAAAATTATGCAAATTGCAAAACACTTAGCTGTGTCTCTAATAAAACCTCTGTAACTTTGCTCTGCTTCATTTCAGCAGCATCAGGTAATGTTCATGTGCTGATTCATAGTTTTCTTCTGTTTTTGATCTACTGCAGAATATTTTTAAAGGGGTTATCTGCTATAAAAAGTCGCAACTTGGTTTGAATCCAGAAAGACACCAACAAGAATGAAGCTGATTTTTTTTAATGACACAAAGATAAAACCACTGTTTTGGAAAAGAAATGTTTCACACTAGATAGAAATGAATGAAATGATGATCAAAGCTTTAACTAGAAACAAGAACAGACAAAGTGAATGACAAACAACGATCTGAAAGCTTTGAGGACCTCCATGAACCTTTTTGAAAGATCTGGATCCACGCGCTGCTGATAGGGATCATATGATGTTTGGGGTTCTCCCTGCTGTTGTAGGGTCTCAGCACCTGTGGATGAATGTTGTTGTTAATTATTGCCATATAAATAAACTTAAGTGACACTTGAAGAGTTTTTTTCTTAACAGGCTAGCTATTCATTGCAAGACAAACATGAAACACTCAAAAAACCATTTAAAATCACCAATTAACCTACCGGGTATGGTGAGCATGCTCTCCTGTGTCAGCATGATGTCTGATGAACAGTACAATGTGAATCTGTCTCAGTCTGACTAACGGAAAACTCTTTTTTTTTCATATTCTGAGAGTTTTTATCCACAGCTGAGCTCCAATCCGAATCCTGCTTCATACTGATGGATTTTCTCTGATTTTTGTTATCAGGAGTCCAGCCTGAAGGAGAAGATATTTCAATAGGTAAACAGAGAACTCAGATAGAAATAAAAAAAACCCACAGAAGCAGCAGCAATGTTTGACTTTAATATTTTCAGAGGGAAATTCACTTCTATTACTAATGACTCTATGCTTTCTGTTCAGAGCCTGGTGATGTCAGGTTGGTGGGAGGAGCCAGTCGCTGTGCAGGTATACTGGAGCTGAAACATCTGGGAGAATGGAGACCAGTCATTGGCTCATTCTATGTTGTGACCGCGAAAGTAGCAGCTGTCTTCTGTGAACATCTGGACTGTGGCTCTGTTGTTAATGTAGAAAAACAATATGAGTCCACTAGGAGATCTGTGTGGAGGATCGAAATTGCTAATCCTAGATCTGCTCTGAGGGACGTTACAAATTCAGCTGAATCTTCCTACATTCTGCATGCCACCTGCTTAGGTAAGGTTCAGTGACACCATCAATGACATCAGACAGAGCAAATGCAAAAGAGTGCAGGTTAGATAAAAAACACTTCTCACACTGAACATTGTGTTCAGTGTCTGAACAGGGGCGGATCTAGAGAAATTTTCTTAGGGTGGCATGAGGGTGGCAAAGAAATCAAATGGGGTGGCAAAAATCAAAGCCTCTTTTTCCCCAAACACATATGCAGGTGGTTACATATGGTTAAAATGATTCAAATGCAGTAAGTATACACGTTTTTTACATACTCATACACATATAAATACAGTCTATAACTTAATTATTGTCTGTAGCCCACATAATTACACACTTTAGTTACATAAAACATGGGAGTTTTGATCTTATGTACTGTATTGCCTGTATAATGAATAAATATGTAGCCCAATAAGTATAAACTCCAGAAAACTACACAACAATGGGCGGTTCATTTACAAACACAAGTCTAACTTAAGTTTCACTGTTTTTTGTTAGAAAACAATCGCATTGTCACGTGCTTAAATTACACAAAATGTCAGAAATCTGCACTGTCATGTACAAAAATTTAAACCCAATTTTTCATGATTTGTTGGATCAACCCACTGAGGTCTGAAATACAACCGGCCATTTTTGATTCCTTTTGAGTTTACGTTTGTATTTCACCCTCAAATTGTTTCATTTAATTTTTTCCCCTTCCCTTGTTTGGTATCATTCTTTTCAGCTCAACTGAATTTTTTTTTTTTTTCACTGACATACTGCATTAGTATTAGTGATCTGAAATCCCACAAAGAACTTAAAATCTTAGTAGTATTTTTTTACTGTAAAAAAACCCACAGACATGTTGAGTAAATATAAATTGTACATTTTGTAAACATATACAGCTATTCGTCTAAAAATGCACCCAATACACCTGCCGTTTTTTCATTTTGTACAACCATTTAAAAATATTACTAAAACTAAAATGAGAGAACAATCAGGTGTTGCAATAAGATGCCCCACAAATGATGTGTGCCAGTAAAAAAAAAAGTTTGTCCACCAAAAGACAGAGGAGAACAGCACAGGGATAAACCTGCAGGTCTGACAACAGGAGGTGTATCACTCCGCTGGTTTTCTACTTAGTGACAGTGTTAGTGATGGTAAATTTGATTATTTTTACTGAATCGAGTTTTAATGAGTCACTCACCAAAGTGAATTGGGTTTTTTGAGTCATTTGATTCACTGAGTCAGTTGACCAGAGAGTGCAAAAAATGCTCAGATACTCCCCAGAGGCTCCAGACTTTTACATAAAGATATTATATTCAGTCCTGTAGAAAGTTATATATTTAAAAATATATGATCCTCTCTGGTTACTCTGGTATGAATAACTCTGAATCACTTTATGGTAAATAACACACTATCTGCAAAAAACTGTGAAAGAATTCCAGATGACAAGTTTGTAGTTCAACACCTTTGACCTTCATCAGGTTTTATTTAATTGTGTCAGAGAAAATCTCATATGCTCTTCATGCAACTGAGTACATCACGTGTTTAAAACGGAAGCTGTGCAGGTCTGAGATCAGCAGCTTTGTGAAACACCAAACTGAGGTCCTGTTAATGCTGATACATAGTGACACAGTTACATGAGTGATTAATCCTTTTGTTTTTTTGTCTTTAACTTTATCAATAAAGCTGCAGCTTTCACTACAGCACATGTGGTACTTTAACCTTTGTACTGTTTTCATCAGTTCATTTTGCAGTTAACATGTTGGATGATCTGTCTGCTGTCACTGGGTGGTGCTGAGGTCTGAATCTGAGGGCAGCTCCTGTAATCACAAAGAGAACAGAACCATCACAAACTCAAATATAAATTTTATCCCTCAAAATTGAAATAAAGCTGATTCTTCTGTCCTCACACACTCAGGATCGGAAGTTCTTCTCTTACATTTTTTCAGTATTACAGTACACTACAGTACTTTAGTCCATAGTTCCTGATTAATGAGGAGTTACTGAAGTACAAGGTTTTAAAAAAGATGTTACTGTCTTTACAGATGTGGCAAGAGACTGAAAACATGCCGGTGTTTACATATATTTGATATTCAGTTCTGCACAGGAGCTGAAGCAGCGTGCAGCCTGTTGCTTTTACAGTATAATACTTCTAATAAAAGTACAGTAACAGTAATTAGTGACTGATTAGCCCGGAAGGTTTCTCTTGATTTCTTTAGTAAGTTCATTCACCTGCACAGATTAGCTGAACGAACCCCGATAGCCGAGTGCTCATCTTAGCTAGCTATGTCTCAGTACCTAGCTAAGGACAGTAGTTACGGATTAGCTTACAAACACGATTAACTTACCGAAAAAGTGCAGCGGGGCCTCGGGTCCTTCTGTCAGGTAGTCCAGTTTACTGAAGAACACCTCAGACTAGGGTTGCCAACCGACCCTTAAAAAACGGAATTGTCCCGTATTTAGAAACAAAAGTACACGTCCTGTATTGAGCTAATAAGGGACGCACTTTGTCCCGTAATACAATGAGAATCAAAAGTAGTCTATAACTTTTAATGGAATTAACGCTTTGTTTGAAAACATAATTCCCAGCCCCTCACCTGCTTTGTGACCAATGAGCTGACAGCACACTTATGACAATTCAGATTACCGCTTATCTCATTGGTCGAGGAAAGGTCGCTTACGGAGAAAATACCAGAAGACAACAGATGACCACAACAAGAAGCATGGCCAACAGTGAAACAAACGCAGACACTGCGGTGCAAGTCTCGGACGACAGTACACCTAAAGCTGGGCAGACACTGTGCGATGTTTTCAGTCACGTTATTCAGCTCCTGCTCAAACTGCACGATTGATTCATAGGGGTTATAAGTTCGTAGGTCACAATGCAGGGTCTCACACTATATGGCCCAATGCTCTGATGCGACCTGAGTGCTCACACTGTGCGTCCATAAAATGAAGGTTATAACAGAAAATCTGTCGCTCGCTCTCCCTCTCTGTCTTTCACTCACACAGACACGCACACCACCACCATCAACTTTGCTAAACTGCTAATGAAAAACATTGATCAAGCAGCTGCGATTGAGCAGTAACGTAAATCCAACTATTTTCACGGTTGTTGTGGTCGTGATAATTTTGTGATGCCACATCGAAAAGGCTCGGATGAGCTTTCCAAAGTTCTACAAGTTGTGCCTCCACTGCTTGTGTCCAGATCACACGCTGCACTGCTGTGCTACTCCGTCTTTTTCACTGACGTTTACGTGTTTGCGCGTGAGCGGCTGCGGTGACACCCTCACGAGCGACTGATGATCGGGAGCTGATGTTAATCGCTTCTCGTTACCCCACCTATACTACACGATGCACGATGAAGGCCAAAATCGGGCCGATCAACAAATCAGTCGCACGACTCAAAAATCGGCTCAAAATGTGCCAAAAATCGCACAGTGTAAGCCCAGCATTAGACCACCAATGTTTGTTCCCCTCAGAGAAAGAAAAAAGGCTGCAAAAGTACTGGGAGGAATGGGAAAAGGAAAACACCTGGCTGGAAAAGTGCACGATAACATCTATAAAGCGCACTGCACTGTGTGACGGCGCACTTTTTCCATAGGCATGCTTCTAATGGTGGGCACATGAAGAACATGAGGGGCGTGAAAGCTCGGGGAACCCTTAACCAATTTTTTGTCCACCAGGCCACGGCAGAAGCAGATATGGTCTGCAAACACTGGTTTGTTTTTTTAAACCCTCTGGTCAAGGTTAATATGGGCATGTGCAGTGAATATCAGCGCTATGTGGCCAGAAGTGTGATAATATCATTTATTTTGTGTAATAAACAACTGCAAGGATAGATGATTATAACAAATAGATGACTAATACATAAAAGTAATACATAGATGAATAATATGCGTAATCATGGCAACAAGCGGGTTTACTAACGGGAGCTGATTAGCATTAGAAAAGCTGAAATAATACCTCAACTGAAGCCAGTTGCACTAAATGCACTATATGTGCACTGTTACAAGAATGTTTTTCGTTCTATTGTTTTCTATTAATTTATATAATTTTAAGTTAAGCAGGACAGAGTTCTTTTAAAGAAACATTTACTTATATTCTCAAAAGTTAAGCATGACAGGCTTCTGTTTAAGCAAGAGACCTGTTTTATTGTGTTAATGTTGTCATTTTGAGCTAAAAATAAATGGCTAAATGATCATTTGTTTCCCATGTGTTCATATCACAAAGAATATACATCTACTTAAATCAACTTCAAGTCAAATGGTTAAAAAAATTATTTCACACACAAAAAAAAGAGCTACAAACTTCACCACACTGGGAGGGGTGAAGTCAACTGGGTCGCCCGGCCCTGGCCAAAAGGTGTCCCTTATTTATTTTTCAGGCAGTTGGCAACCCTACCTCAGACTGTCAGGTTAAAACACTCGGTTATGTTTTCGTAGCGTAAACGCTGGCCCGCCTCTCAGAGCCTACGCTCTATCTGCTATTCCCGAACAGAGATACGCAAGTTTCTCTGTGACTGCAGCTGCCAGTCAAAGCTGTTATGATGACGTTTCACCCCAATTTAACATCACCGCGGTAGGAATTAGAATCAAACTTATGGGAAAGGAGACCCCTTGGACATCAATCAGCATGATGAGAACTATTGATAACAAAAGAAAGAATAATTAAATAAATTTATTTTAGTCTGACCCCAGTCCCATCCCCTAACATGGAGGAGGCGGGGTTTATGACCTATACTGCAGCCAGACACCAGGGGGCGATAGAGACGTTTATCAGACGTCTTTATTTTGTGTTTGCAGACGACACTACAGTGGTGGGTCTTATCACCAACGGTGATGAGACGGCTTACAGGGAGGAGGTCAGCGTCCTGACCCACTGGTGTCAAGACAACCATCTCACCCTCAACGTCGCAAAGACAAAGCGCTTTACACTACATTCAGTCATTCACCCATTCACATACTGGCGATGGCAAGCTACAGCTACACACTGACAGAGGCGAAGCAGCCGGACACTGGCGCCACCGGGCCCTCTGACCACCACCAGTAGGCAAACATGGGGTTAGTATCTTGCCCAAGGATATTTGGCATGCAGCCAGGAGGCAGCCTGGGATCGAACCACTGACCTTCTGATTGGTGGCGGACCTGCTCTACCACCTGAGCTACAGCCACCCACAAAGGAGTTGATAGTGGACTTCCGGAGGTGCAGAGAAGTACACACCCCCATCACCATCAACGGCGCTGCTGTGGAGAGAGTGAGCAGCTTCCGGTTCCTTGGTGTACATCTGGCTGAGGATCTTACGTGGTCAGTACACATAAACAAGACAGTGAAGAAGGCACAGCAGCGCCTCTTCTTCCTCAGGAGACTGAAAAGATTTGGCATGAGCCCCCGCATCCTCAGGACCTTCTATCTCTGTGCCATTGAGAGCATCCTCACTGGATGCATCACCACCTGGTACGGCAACAGCACCGCTTACAACCGCAAAGCTCTCCAGAGAGTAGTGCGGTGCTCTGAAAGGATAACTGGAGGTGAGCTTCCCTCCCTCCAGGACATCTACAGGAAGCGGGGAGAATCATCAAGGACTCCAGTCACCCCAGCCATAAACTGTTCAGACTACTTCCATCAGGAAGGAGGTTCTGCAGTATCCGGTCCTGTACCAGCAGACTGAGAGACAGCTTTTTCCATCAGGCCATCAGACTGCTGAACACCTCATAGATACCTCACCTTCACTACTGTAACTTCAACATTATACACTCCATACTGTATATAAATGCCACTGTTTTGCACATGTCAACTACCCACCTCTGTATATTTTATATATTTTATTTTATGGGCGACCGTGGCACAGGGGGTTGGGAAGCGCACCTTCAGCCTCTCTGTCCTGGTCGTTGTGTCCTTGGGCAAGACACTTTACCCTACCGCCTACTGGTGTTGGCCAGAGGGGCCGATGGCGCGATATGGCAGCCTCGCTTCTGTCAATCTGCCCCAGGGCAGCTGTGGCTACAACTGTAGCTTGCCTCCATCAGTGTGTGAATGTGAGAGTGAATGAATAATGGAATTGTAAAGCGCTTTGGGTGCCTTGAAAAGCGCTATATAAATCCAATCCATTATTATTATTGTTTACTTTATTTAATTTGTAAAATATGTATACACACACACACACACACACACACACACATAGAAAAAAAAACCATTTAGTATACACATCCAGTAATGGATACACTCTTATATTGTACATATATTTATTACTATCAGATTTAGCCATCCTTATATTTTGCTTGTTTCATGTTATTGTATTTTGCACACCTCTGTTGCTTGTGAAGCTCGCACACAAGAGTTTCACTCACATGTACTGTACCAGTGTACCTGCACATGTGACGTGACAATAAAAGTGATTTGATTTGATTTGATTAACAGTAGTTCATGTTTAGAATAAAAAGTCCCAGCTCACTGATTTGATCGGGGCAATAGTGCCCAAAATGTTGTATAATTTTGCTGAGAGATCTTTTACTTTGTGGTAATCTTAGATGAGTAGTTTTATCGACAAAAACCACCAGGTCATTCAGTGTTCCCTTATCGCTAATGTATCAGAGATGTTGGTGTAGTATAACTGAAGTAATGTTGTTAAGTCCTTAAAGTCATATTCTTTTATTGTCATGACTCTATTTTTATTTTTGTATGATATCTGATTTATATGGAATACGGCTCAAATAAACTGAAGTCTTAAATACTTAAGTAATTTAACATTATATTATTCACATATAAAACTATGAATTGTAATTTTAAATGGTTTAAAAGCATGCAGAATAGCATATGTAGGCAAGTATATTTCTCCTTCTTTTATCAAGAAGCAAAGATAAAAAGGGGAAAAAAAAAGAAAAAAAGAAACAGAATCAGAATCATCCGTCCCCACCAATGCCAAAACCAAATCTACGCCCTTGCGTCACTCCCAAAACTTTTCCTTCTTCCTAAACAACCAAATCCTACGTGTTGACTTTTTTTTTTAATTGGTCGACATGGTACATTTATCCACCGATAGGAAAGAGGTGGCTTTTTTCCCCTTTCTTTACTGTTTTCGCACTGTCCTTAGAAAACGCTTAAAACACACACACACAAAAACGTGATGACAGTATTTAGAAAAAATGGCTGGCTGCAGCTTGTTGCTATGTCAGCTTAACATAGTCATGTGATTTGGAGGTGCAGCATGTCCGTGGACCACAGAGGGTTAATAACACTCACTCATTCATTCCATTTCCAGAGTGTAACATCCAACCACCTGTGTAAAATCCATAATTCCCATGGTGTTGTTCAAAATGTGCTCTGGCACAATCATAAGCATCGCTTGCTACTGAAAACAAGAAAAAAGCCAGTCCTGCTATGGGCTGAACCATTTGTTAACGGTGGAGGGGGGGAACACTATGCAATATATTCAGTTTTAGCATTTATATTCACTGTTGACTGTAACTACGCTCAAACTGTTAATGCTATCTTATTTTAATAAACAACACTGTCATATGCAAAACTGGGGTGGCACTTGGGGTGGCAAGGGATCATTTTAGGGTGGCACTTGCCAGCCCATGCCACCCTTCTAGATCCGCCCCTGTGTCTGAAGGTTTTCGCTAGATTAGATTAGCTCGTAGCAGACTCGCTAGCAGCATGGCCTCTTCAGCTGTCCCTCCCAAGAATACCTGGCTGCAGCCACTGGGGAGTGCCATGTTGCGACCTCCACAGTAACCGGAAACACGTAACTTCTGTTAAATCGACGTTGATTGTGTCCAAATTCATGGGCTGCATCCTCCTGAGGACCCGGCCCACGTAGACCACGAAGGCCGGGTCCTCAGAAGGTCAGAAGTAAACGGCTGGGGAAATTGGACAGTCTAGCCTTCTGATTAGCGTCACCGCTGTCTCAGTGGAGTTTAATAAACGCAGCCGTCTGCTCCTTGCTATCTAAAATATAACAGGACACTGGTGTAAATTCTCGACCGTCTCATACTTCTGTTTAATCAGTTTTTTGTTTGACGTTTACTCAGCTGTGTAAAAACCAAGGAGGAACCCACCCGGGGGATTAATAAAGTTTTATTTTATCTAATCTAATCTAATAACTTTAATCTCAGCCAAACCGATTTACTCACGAACAAATAAAACACTGAAAAAAGCCCAAAAATAACATTTTTAGGTTGTCCAAGTAACTTGTATATTACGTTTAACCTGAGTAGCGAAAGTCCACGGTGATCTGAAAATGATGTGCCGGGAGTTGTGTCGTTCTCGGCGGCTTCAGTGACCCTCGAGCTCCCGGCTAGCTATTGAGCTGGTGGGTAGCAGACGTCTCCGAAAATGTCGAAGCACTTTTGCAAATATGCGATATCTTGATAAACCGAGCAGATATTTGATATTACACAGCTACTTTCTCGCCTGAAAATATGTTGAAAGTTTATTTTGTGACCCAGAAAAGTTAGTAGGCGTAATTATAAAACTTAGTAGCAGCCGCATTGTTGGAAACTGGAGTTTGGCTGGGCCGCGCTATGAATTCTGGGATATGGTAGGCCATGAAGGACACACCTGACCCATCCTTCAAATTCGGAGAAAAGGAGGACGCAGTTGTCGGCTGCATTCGGAGGAGTCTACGAATTTGGACAGCCTTCGGCGCGTCGCTGTGACGTAATCGGTCTACAAATGCAGCCTCTGGAGGATGCAGCCCATGACTTTGGACACGAACTTTGACAGCGAAAACTAAATTGGGTTTTTGTTACTATTGATACTGCTGAGAAATAAGTGGTTTTTAACACTCTGGGTTTGTTAAAAGAAAAATCACCATCCCCTCAGCTAGAGCTGGGCGATAGAACGATAACGATATGTATTGCGAAATAACTTTTTGTCGATAGAAAAATTAAACTATTGCGATAGGCCTCATCTCTCTTGTCCTCTTAAAAAAAAAAGAACAGCCAATCCAAATTAAGTAGCGCAGAGCTGAACCAATCACAGCCGCAGCGTCACGTCACGTGACTTGTTACGTGCAGCACAAGTGCCAAGGCGCACATTCAATTCAATTCAATTCAATTTTATTTATATAGCGCCAAATCACAACAAAAGTCGCCTCAAGGCGCTTTATATTGTACAGTAGATTGCACAATAATAAATACAGAGAAAAACCCAACAATCATATGACCCCCTATGAGCAAGCACTTTGGCGACAGTGGGAAGGAAAAACTCCCTTTTAACAGGAAGAAACCTCCGGCAGAAACAGGCTCAGGGAGGGGCGGCCATCTGCTGCGACCGGTTGGGGTGAGAGAAGGAAAACAGGATAAAGACATGCTGTGGAAGAGAGACAGAGGTTAATAACAGATATGATTTGATGCAGAGAGGTCTATTAACACATAGTGAGTGAGAAAGGTGACTGGAAAGGAAAAACTCAATGCATCATGGGAATCCCCAGCAGCCTACGTCTATTGCAGCATAACTAAGGGAGGATTCAGGGTCACCTGGTCCAGCCCTAACTCTATGCTTTAGCAAAAAGGAAACTTTTAAGCCTAATCTTGAAAGTAGAGATAGTGTCTGTCTCCCGAATCCAAACTGGAAGCTGGTTCCACAGAAGAGGGGCCTGAAAACTGAAGGCTCTCCCTCCCATTCTACTTTTAAATACTCTAGGAACAGCAAGTAAGCCTGCAGAGCAAGAGCGAAGTGCTCTAATAGGGTGATATGGCACTACAAGGTCATTAAGATAAGATGGGGCCTGATTATTTAAGACCTTGTATGTGAGGAGCAGGATTTTGAATTCAATTCTGGATTTAACAGGAAGCCAATGAAGGGAAGCCAAAACAGGAGAAATATGCTCTCTGTTTCTAGTCCCTGTCAGTACTCTTGCTGCAGCATTTTGGATTAGCTGAAGACTTTTCAGTGAGTTTTTAGGACATCCTGATAATAGTGAATTACAGTAGTCCAGCCTGGAAGTAATAAATGCATGAACTAGTTTTTCAGCATCACTCTGAGACAGGATATTTCTAATTTTAGAGATGTTGCGCTAATGGAAGAAAGCAGTCTTACATATTTGTTTAATATGTGCGTTGAAGGACATGTCCTGGTCAAAAATGACTCCAAGGTTCCTCACAGTGTTACTGGAGGCCAAGGTAATGCCATCCAGAGTAAGAATCTGGTTAGATACCATATTTCTAAGATTTTCAGGGCCGAGTACAATAACCTCAGTTTTATCTGAATTAAGAAGCAGAAAGTTAGCGGCCATCCAGGTCTTTATGTCTTTAAGACATTCCTGCAGTTTAACTAATTGGTGTGTGTTACCTGGCTTCATGGAGAGCTGAGTGTCATCTGCATAGCAGTGAAAATTTATGCTATGTCTTCTAATGATGCTGCCTAGGGGAAGCATGTATAATGTAAATAGAATTGGTCCTAGCACTGAACCCTGTGGAACACCATAATTGACCTTAGTGGGTGAAGAGGACTCTCCATTTACATGTACAAATTGGAGTCTATTAGATAGATATGATACAAACCACTGCAGTACAGTACCTGTAATACCTACAGCATGTTCTAATCGCTCTAATAGGATATTATGGTCAACAGTATCGAACGCTGCACTAAGGTCTAGCAGGACAAGCACAGAGATGAGTCCACTGTCAGAGGCCATAAGAAGATCTTTTGTAACCTTCACTAAAGCTGTTTCTGTGCTGTGATGAGCTCTGAAACCTGACTGAAACTCTTCAAATAAGCCATTCCTCTGCAGATGATCTGTTAGCTGTTTGACAACTACTCTTTCAAGGATTTTTGATATAAAAGGAAGGTTGGAGATTGGCCTATAATTAGCTAAGACAGCTGGGTCTAGAGATGGCTTTTTGAGTAAAGGTTTAACTACAGCCAGCTTGAAGGCCTGTGGTACATAGCCGATTATTAGAGATAGGTTGATCATATTTAAGATTGAAGAATTAGTTAATGGCAGGACTTCTTTGAGCAGTTTTGTAGGAATGGGGTCTAAAAGACATGTTGATGGTTTGGAGGAATTAATTATTGAAGTTAACTCAGAAAGATCAATTGGAGAAAAGGAGTCTAACTTAACATTGATGGTACTAAGAGTAGCTGTAGACGATATTACATCTGTGGGATGATTATTGGTAATTTTTTCTCTAATCATAAAAATTTTATTTGTGAAGAAGTTCATGAAGTCATTACTAGTTAACGTTAAAGGGATGGTTGGCTCAACAGTGCTCTGACTTTTTGTCAGCCTGGCTACAGTGCTGAAGAGAAACCTGGGGTTGTTCTTATTTTCTTCAATCAGTGACGAATAGTAAGATGTTCTGGCTTTGCGGAGGGCTTTCTTATAAAGCAGCAAACTATTTCTCCAGGCTAAATGATGATCCTCTAAATTTGTGACACGCCATTTCCTCTCCAGCTTACGAGTTATCTGCTTTAGGCTACGTGTTTGAGAATTATACCATGGAGTCAGGTACTTCTGATTTGAGACCTTAGTTTTCACAGGTGCTACAGTATCCAGAGTCGTACGTAGTGAGGAGGTAAAATTTTTAACAAGATAATCGACCTCTGTTGGAGTAGCGTTCAGGTAGCTGCTCTGCTCTATGTTGGTACAGGGCATTGAAGATGATAACAGTGGGTGGATTATATTCTTAAACTTAGTTACAGCACTTTCAGAAAGACATCTACTTTGATAAAGTCTACTCTCCACTGCTGTGTAATTAATTTTTGTAAATGTAAATGTTATCAGGAAATGATCAGACAGCAGAGGGTTTTCAGGAAACACTGTTAAATGTTCAGTTTCTATGCCATATGTTAAAACAATGAAACTACTGTACTATACTGCTGAGTGACTGTCTTCTGCTCGTCATTGCAATGTTGACCCTGTGCTAACTTGCATATGACAAATGAAGCTGAAACTGAAAGGCTTCAGATAGTTAAGAGTGAGAAAAAACATTGCGTTCATCTTTGCAATTTTGTCTTCTTACACAATATTTGGATTTAAATAAAACAAACAAAACACTACAATTTAGGAAATATTAGTGGGTGTTTTTGTGTTTGTTTTTTTTGTACTACTTGGACACTAAAGTGGCCCTCCAATGAGATGATGGTGCCAGAAGTGGCCCGCAGCTCATTCATTTATTTATCTATGAACCCAGATAACACAAACCAATTATTTAAATTGCAGGAATGTCTTAAAGACCTGAATGACCTTTGATTTTCTGCTTCTAAATCCGACTTTAAAAGATAAAAGGACCTAAGCACAAGACAAAACTGACATTATTGTAGCTCTTAAACTCTTAGACATATGGTATCTAACCAGATTCTTACTGTGGATAGCATTACCTTGGCCTCAAGAGTCACCTAATGGTTAGGCGACCACGGGGTTGGAGTTACAACAGAGATCCACCCCCCTGTTCTCAGCTCAGACATCGTTTCCCTCATGTCAGGAGCTCTGAAACCGTTGGAAATTGTCCAACGAGTTCTGTCACGACCTCATCACACTCCTTGGGTCTTTAAATCTCCCAGCCTGATACACCTACAGATCTGCCGCCTCCTCCCTCCTCTGAAGAAGCAGCTGCTAATGTCAGTAATTTTTTCATCGAAGAGCCTATGCAGATGGAGAGGGTATCCAAAAAGCTGAGTGAGAAATGCTGGCGTGAAGGCCTTTGCGCTTACTGTGTGTCGGTCTGACATCTCCGCACCCAGTGTCCCCTACGTCCAGGAAATGACATGGCCGGGTAGACTCGGGGGGAGTCCAGTCTAGCCCCTCCCACTCCTCAGATCCCTCCTATTTCCAGTCTACGGTAATGTCTCACCCAAATACCAGAATAGATTCCACAGAGACCCCTCCTCCAGAGTCCATTGACCTGGACAAGATTCCTCAGATCTACTACAATCTCTCTGAGGTCTTTAGTAAAAAGAAAGCCTGTACCCTTCCCCCGAATCATTCCTGCGACTGGAGTGGTATTCTCTCCCTTCCCCCTCCCATTCATCTGTTCTCCTTGTCCCCTGAAGAAAACAAGGCCATGAAGGATTGCAGAGGCTCTCCAGCAGGGCTTTATTTGACCCTCCACCTCTGCTGCAGCCGCTAGGTTCTTTGTTGAGAAGAAGGATGGGGGCATCCATTCCCCCACACTTGGTCGAGAGTCAAGTGTGGCTCTCGACCACACTTGACTCCCTCTCCCAGGCCCAGGCTAAAGCCTCCAGATGTTCCCCATTGACCAAGCAGGTCCTTCCGTGACCACTGATTCACCACTGCCCCCGTGCTACTCCATTGATTCTGCTAAATCGTTTGTGGTGGAGGTGGAGGCCTCCGATGTGGGCACCGGCGCCATGCTCTCTCAACAAGGTCCAGATGGAAAAAATCCACCCATGCTGCTACTTCTCAAGGAAGTTTTCCCCCATGCAGCAAAGAGATGGCATCAGGGAGAGGGCTTTAGAAGAGTGGTGGCATTGGGTTATGGGAGCAAAAGAACCTTTCCTGATCTGGACCAGTCTTTAGAACTTGATCCACATCCAAACTGCCAAGCAACTCAATCCCAGGCAGGCTTGTTGTGCCCTCTTATTCGAGTCCTCCAACTTTCATCTTGCCTACCATCCTGGTGCCAAGAACGCTAAGTTGGACACCCTCTCCAGACAGTTTTCCTAGGTGAATCTTACGCTTGAGCCTTGCCCGGGTCGGAACACCCGCAAGTTTGTTTCTGCTTGTGACATTTGGGCCCTTTCCAAATCCTCCAGCCAATCTTCTGCTAGTGACCTTCAGCTCCTCCCTGTTTACACACATCCCTGGTCTCACGTCGGTCTTGATTTTGTCACCAGTCTTCTGCCAGTGGATGGTCTCAACATTATCCTCACCTTTCTGGATCACTTCTCTTAGGCAGTACACTTGGTTGCTTTATCTTTCCTTCCCTCTGCTAAATGGACAGCCAGACTCTTTTTGGAACATGTTGTCAGGCTTTCTGGGTTCCCCAAGGACATTAGTTCTGATAGGGGACCCCAATTCACCACCCGGTTCTAGAATGCTTTCTGCCGCTTGGCTGGGGCCTCTTCCAGTCTCACTTCTGGCTCTCACCCTCAGACTAACGGGCAGGCAGAACAGGCCAACCAACAATTGGGGTGCTTTTTGAGATGCTTCGTCTCCACCCACCTGTCTAGGTATGGGCTGCTATTTCTGGATCCAATGCTCAATACAACAAACAACATCGCCGCAGACACCTCCCAGCCCGTTTGTTTCAACCAGGGGACCGGGACTGGCTCTCCACCAGAAACCTGAAACTCCGTACTAAATCCAACAAGCTCACTCCCAGGTTTATTGGCCCGTATGGAATCACCGCCAGAATTAATCCGGTCACTTATCAGCTATGTCTTCAGCCCACCATGAAGGTCCATCCTGTTTTCCACATGTTGCAGCTTAAGCAATGCATTACCTCTCTACTGGCACCACCCTCTCCAGCCCATGGAATAATTTGTGTGCGTTTCCTGCTCGTGACATCCAGTAACACTGTGAGGAGCCTTGGAGTCATTTTTGACCAGGGTATGTCTTTCAGCGCACATATTAAACAAATATGTGGAACTACTTACTTCCATTTGTGCAACATCTCTAAAATTAGAAATATCCTGTCTCAGAGTGATACTGAAAAACTAGTTCATGCATTTATTACTTCTTGGCTGGACTACTTCTCCCCTGAAAACTCCCTGAAAAGACTACAGTTAATCAAAAACACTGATTTTGTCTTCCCTTCTTTGGCTCCCTGTTAAATGCGGAATCAAATGCTAAATACAAAGCCTTAAATAATCAGGCCTCATCTTATCTTAATGACCTTGCAGTACCATATCACCCCATTAGAGCACTTCACTCTCGCACTGCAGGCTTACTTGTTGTTCCTAGAGTATTTAGAAGTAGAATGGGAGGCAGGGCCTTCAGTTTTCGGGCCCCTCTTCTGTGGAACAAGCTTTCAGTTTGGATTCAGGAGACAGACACTATCTCTACTTTTAAGATTAGGCTACAAACTTTCCTTTTTACTAAAGCATATAGCTAGGGCTGGATCAGGTGACCCTGAATCCTCCTTTAGTTATACTGCAATAGATGTAGGCTGCTGGGGGACTCCCATGATGCACTGAGTA
This sequence comes from Pelmatolapia mariae, assembly GCF_036321145.2. Lineage (NCBI taxonomy): Eukaryota > Metazoa > Chordata > Actinopteri > Cichliformes > Cichlidae > Pelmatolapia > Pelmatolapia mariae. The sequence continues at coordinate 56,108,666 of NC_086229.1, read as the reverse complement.
TTTCTTCTTCAGTCACCTTTCTCATTCACTATGTTTTAATAGACCTCTCTGCACTGAATCATACTTGTTATTAATCTTTGGCTTTCTTCCACAGCATGTCTTTTATCCTTTATTCCTTCTCTCGCCCCAACCGGTCATGACAGTCGTTCTTGCTGGAGGTTTCTTCCTGTTAAAAAATAGTTTTTCCTTCTGTCGCCAAAGTGCTTACTCGTAGGGGGTCATATGATTTTTTGGGTTTTTCTCTATATGTTTTATTGTAGGGTCTACCTTACAATATAAAGCGCCTTGAGGTGACTATTGATGTGATTTGGCACTGTATGAATACATTGAATTGAACTGAACAAACAAAACCAAATCCAAAGAACTGCAGCACACTCAAGTTTCAGTAAAGCTATTAAAATAGATTTCAACCGAACAAATCTCAGAGTCACAAAAAAATCCTTCAGCTTAGAAAATCGTTTAACTCCAAGACCATTTCAGCATTTTTCCTTCTAGACAGCTCAGTTTAGGTTCTCACTCATCTACAAATAGGATAAGATATTAGAATAAGAAAAGATACACATTATCTTTCACAAAGCTGAAAAATGCCTGTGTTAAAGAAGCCAAAACATGAAAAACACAGTAAAATAAAATATCATAGAAAAAAAAATCAGAGAAAGGTGAAAACCAGGTGAAAATATCGAGCTTTCACAAATTGAAAAGAACAAAAATCTAGGGCTCAATAAGTGTAAAACTAAATATAATCCAGTAAGCAAATGAAAAAGTAAATCCATCCATTCGCTTCCCCTTTCCAGGGCGGGGTACACCCTGGACAGGTTGCCAGTCTGTCACAGGGCTAACACACAGGGAAAGACAACCATTCGCACTCACATTCACTCCCGCATTCACACCTATGGGCAATTTAGATTTTTCAATTAACCTATCCCCACAAACCGCATGTCTTTGGATGGTGGGAGGAAGCCGGAGTACCCAGAGAGAACCCACGCAAACACGGGGAGAACATGCAAACTTCACACAGAAAGACCCGGGCCTGATGGTGGAATTAAACTCAGGACCTTCTTGCTGTGCAGCAACAGCGCTAGGATGAGAACTTGATCAGTTTCATATTCACAGATTAAATGTTTTCCTCTGAGAACCACCTTGTCCACTTGAGGTCCTCACACTGTTTTATGGATAAGGCTTGAAGGTTAAAGCCAGCCAGGAACAAATCAGTGACTAAAGCATGGCTGGGAGTGGAAGTTACTGGGAGTGCTGACACATTTGCAGCAGCCACAGTATCAACCACAGACAATGATGTACTGACATCAGCTTTGAGCAGTTCAGCTCAGCTGGGTTAATCAATATCTACACACCCACATGGCCTACTTCACCCTGGACTCCTCCCTAAAAGGCGACAGTTCAGATCTTTGAGATCTTTGGTGTATTTTCTAATTTATTCTGGGTTACAGAAACATGAGCAAGAATGGAAAGGGCTGACCCTGTTTGCGTGGAAAGCAAAGGAGTATCTAAGCAGATGAAACAGAAAAGATGATGATACGAATGATGATGTTTATAAGCATCAGATATCAGTAAGAGCTGATTCCAGTGTATGGAATATAGTTGTGATGCTGACATGACTCCAGTGTGTGCTATTATAACGCTTTATTCTGTTGTTAATGATGAATTCATGTTGTAGTGGTGCTGGGTTAGAATCAGTAAATGGTAAATGATTCTTATCTAGCTCTTGTTTTATAGCACACAACTTGTACATTGATGCATTAACACAAGCACTTTTTTGTCTTTGCTGTTTCTAAGTGCTTACTATCTAACATTCATACACATTCAGAGGAACATGGGCTCCAGTCTTTGCATGCCAAAAGGATATTTGGCATGCAGACTGGAATCAAACCTTCTGGTTACCAGGTGACCTGCTCTATCACATGAGCTACAGCCACCCCGTCAATTGGAAGTGAATAGTTGTTTGCTGCCACCTTTTTCTTGTGTGTCTGTTGTCTCTGATTTCTCTCTGTTTGATCTTCCCTGATCTCTGCAGACTCTGTCAGGCTACTCAATGGTTCCAATCTGTGTTCAGGCAGACTGCAGGTGAAGTCTAACCAGAAATGGTTCTCAGTGTGTGAAGCTGACTTTGACCTGCAGGATGCAGAGGTGGTCTGTAGGGAGCTTGGCTGCGGGCCTCCTTCAGTCCTCCAGAGGGCACTCTATGGAGAAGTGGAGGCTCCAGTGTGGAGCAAAGAGTTCCAGTGTGAAGGCCATGAGTCTGCTCTCCTGGACTGTAGAAGCTCAAGCTCAGCTAGAAACAGCTGCTCGCCTGGCAAAGCTGTTGGACTCACCTGCTCAGGTAGAAGAGGAGCTGCAGCTTTGATCTGGTTCTAACCCACTTTATTCTTTTACTGATGCCACTCTGATTTCTATCCAGAGTCTCTCGGGCTGGTGGGAGGAGCCAGTCGCTGTGCAGGTGCACTGGAGTTCAAACATCTGGAAGAGTGGAGACAAGTAGCTGGGTTTTACTCTAACTGGAGTCTGAAGTCAGCAGCTTTTGTTTGTGAACATCTGGACTGTGGCTCTGCTGTTTATACAGGAAATACAAACAGGTTACCATACAAAGCCAAAGGTGTGTGGTTAATGAAACCTGAGTGTCTTCAGTCTGGCTCTGCTCTGAGAGAGTGTTTAACATCACATGTTGGACCTCCATATGGAGTACATATTTTGATGACAGAATACTCTAGCCACGTGTATCTCACCTGTTCAGGTAAGCCTATCAGTGAGATCAACATCATTATCATATCAACGCCGGTAGGGTAGACAATGGGTGTTTTCCGTTACACTAACTTCTGCTTTCTCACATCCTCTCCCCTCCTGTCACCTGTAAATTGTTCCCTTTTTTCCAACATGATGGATCATCCACTTCCTTAAATGCACCTGGAGGAGATGAGAACACAGGTCTATTCTAAATGGGAATTTTGGAATTTGTGTTCTTTAATTAGGTTCAACACCCACCTGCGGCTTCCTGCCAAACAAGAACTCAAAGGCAGAAAATCCCAGCTATCCCAATTGTGTTCATCCTCATGAATGAACTTATGAATCATGTACTTTAAAGTCTTATTCAGCTGCTCCACCACCCCGTCAGTCTGTAGGTAGTAGATGGTGGTCCGTACAGATTTAATGTGCAGTAATTCATACAGATCATGTGTGACACATGAACATTGCTGTGGTCAGTCAGTATCTCTTTTGAGACGCTGGCTCGTGAGATGACCCGAAATTGTGCCTGCACCACAGGCTTTGCAAAAATGATGGGCATGGGCACTGTCTCAGGATATTGCGTTGTATAATCCACCAGAACCAATACAAAGCAATATTCCCGTGCACCCCGGTGAAATTGCCTAATGAGGTCCATGCCATTTCACTAAACGTGACCTCCATTGATGGTAACAGGCACAAAAATACTTTTGGTATGGGTGTTTGGCTCACAAGTTGACACACAGGGCTGAACACAGACCATCCCCCTAGATGTCCAGCTAAGAAATTCCGGCCATGTTCACTTCAGCGTTTTGTCACATCACTGCCGTTGGGTTATGATGAGCAGCCTGGAAAAATCATTTTTTGGCAGATTTTTGGCACCAACAACTGGGTGTATTCCGCTTTCTTGCAAGTGTCACGACAAACTTGATGCAGCCTGTCTTTGATCAATACAAAATGCGGGTAGCTCAGTGCTGTGTCAGAGCATGCCATGTGACAATCAATTTTCATCACTTGGTCAAAGGCTGAGCCTAGAATTTCATCGTGAGATTGCTCTACTGGGAAAGCTCCTATAAAGTAAACCAGGCTGACCTCCAAAGAATGCCCTGCTGTCGCCTCCTCCCCAGAGTTGGCATTGAATAACCTTGTGTAACCACTGAGTTGTCCTTGTATTTTGTCTGTAATAGCTCTATGAGTTAGGTGTGTCCCCATACACACACCAAATCTCCAACCACCTTGCCTCCAACAATCCACCTGGCCAAACCAGGTTTTGGTGGATCATGGACTGCGTGCAGTCTGAGTCAACCATAGCCTGCAGTATATCCCTTTAGCACCTTGCCAGCACACAATATGTTCCTCTCAGATTCAGGAAGGGTGTCGGAGAGCTGGCAACATGGATTACCTTTCCCGCCTTCATCAGCAGGCAGTCACGACAAACATGTCCCAGCTGCCGCACCTCCAACACTTCTGCACCAACATTTATGCAGCCCCCGGTGGGTGGTTGCTGATGAGTGTTAAGCTTGGACATCGTGGTGTACTTATCATCATGACACTCACCTGGTTGGCGGAGTTCCCTGCTTTCCACTTTTCAATGTACTCCATGCCAGAGACGCTCACTCCCTGCCAGGCTTTTGTGATTAAAGTTCCTGACTTTAATAAAGTCTCATGTTTTTATGTGAAAACATTTGCCGATTGAGTCAGCTTTTGGGTCCCCTCTACGTACCGGCCATTTGATAAGTTGTTTGTCTTGTGTGTCTGTTGTCTCTGATCTCTCTCTCTTTGATCTTCCCTGATCTCTCCAGACTCTGTCAGGCTGCTGAATGGTTCCAGTCTGTGTTCAGGCAGACTGCAGGTGAAGTCTAACCAGAAATGGTCCTCAGTGTGTGAAGCTGACTTTGACCTGCAGGATGCAGAGGTGGTCTGTAGGGAGTTTAGCTGTGGGCCTCCTTTGGTCCTCCAAGGAGGGCTCTATGGAGAAGTGGAGGCTCCAGTGTGGAGCAAAGAGTTCCAGTGTGAAGGCCATGAGTCTGCTCTCCTGGACTGTAGAAGCGCAGGCTCAGCTAGAAACAGCTGCTCACCTGGCAAAGCTGTTGGACTCACCTGCTCAGGTAGAAGAGGAGCTGCAGCTTTGATTGGTTCAAACTCACTTTATTCTTTCACTGATGACTCTCTGCTATCTGTTAGAGCCTGTCAGATTGGTTGGAGGAGCAAGTCGCTGTGCAGGTACACTGGAGTTCAACCACCAGGGAAACTGGAGCCCAGTATCTGGTTTTGGCTGGAGCCTGAAGGAAGCAGCTGTTGTCTGTGAACATCTGGGCTGTGGCTCTGTTGTTTTTGTAGGACAGAGAGACGACTACTTAAGGGGAGATCGTATGAACATCAACCCTGACTGTGTTCATTCTGGACCTGCTCTGAAGGACTGTGCAACATTAGGTTACTCCAGTTACGACTTGGATCTCAAGTGTTCAGGTAAGCCTATTAATGATATCAACTATGACATCATCGGAGCTGTGTAGCATGGACAAATGGTGCTTTTCATACTACGCTATCCTGCATCCTCACATTAAGTTGCAAACAGATAAAGCGACTGAACATCAGAACTAAAAACACTGATCCTTACATGAACTAGAAGATGTAAAGGAAATATGAAGTAATTATTAAAAACAATAAAAGTAATAATGTTGCTAATAATTAGCTCTGTCAGTCAGGTCACTTCTCTAAATGAATAAAGGCCTGTTGGATTTTATTGGCTATCAGAGAAGATGCTGTGTGACATTGGTAGTTGGTCTGACAGCTGAGCTAGCTGAGCAGCACCTCATAATTAACTGACATCTCTTCACACCGAAGCTCTGGAAGCAAAGATATCTTATTTGGAAGTTGCAGCTCCTCTGTCCTCACATCTCTGTCACATCCTCATTGAGAGTGACTGGCATTTGAGGAAAGGATGGAAGTGAAAGAAGTGAGGAGACCCCATAGCATGATGACAGACAATCTAAGGCTTGAGCCCAGTAAAAGTTCTGTTTGATAATTGCACCTGTTTTTGCTGTCACTTTTTAGTTTGCCCACTTTTATCCACTTTTATTCAGCTGCGTGTCTGTTACCGTTGTGTGTTTGTGCTTTCGATTTATTGTTGGACTTCTGACTTTTATATGCTAAAAGTTTGAATAAGTGAATAGTTGTTTGCTGCCACCTTTTTCTTGTGTGTCTGTTGTCTCTGATCTCTCTCTGTTTGATCTTCCCTGATCTCTGCAGACTCTGTCAGGCTGCTGAATGGTTCCAATCTGTGTTCAGGCAGATTGCAGGTGAAGTCTAACCAGGAATGGTCCTCAGTGTGTGAAGCTGACTTTGACCTGCAGGATGCAGAGGTGGTCTGTAGGGAGTTTGGCTGTGGGCCTCCTTCAGTCCTCCAGAGGGCGCTCTATGGAGAAGTGGAGGCTCCAGTGTGGAGCAAAGAGTTCCAGTGTGGAGGCCATGAGTCTGCTCTCCTGGACTGTAGAAGCTCAGGCTCAGCTAGACACAGCTGCTCATCTGGCAAAGCTGTTGGACTCACCTGCTCAGGTAGAAGAGGAGCTGCAGCTTTGATCTGGTTCAAACTCACTTTATTCTTTTACTGATGCCACTCTGATTTCTGTTCAGAGTCTCATGTCAGGTTGTTGGGAGGAGCCAGTCGCTGTGCAGGTACACTGGAGGTGAAACACCTGGAAGAATGGAGACCAGTGCATGGCTCTGATTGGACCCTGAAGGAAGCAGCTGTTGTTTGTGAACATCTGGACTGTGGCTCTGCTGTTTATGTAGGAGAGAGAGAAGACTTCTCATACAGATCCGTGTGGGAGATCAAACCTGACTGTGTTCACTGTGGTCAAATTGAGTGCGCAACATCAACTCCTTTATCCTCCATCCTGGATCTCACCTGCTCCGGTAAGGTTCAGTGGCATCATCAATGACATAATCAGAGCTGGGTCCAGTAGACATGGGCTACATTTAAATGATCAAAACATCTACCTCTCATCTTTTCCTACCCACTTTTAGATGATCTCAGTGAACACTGTCTTGACATCAAGGACAGTGTGTTGGAGAGTTGATTAAGAGTTGGGAAAAGATAAGAGTGGCGTGCAGAGATTCCAACTGCATTGACACTTGACTCCTAAATGTCACTGACTACAAGGTTCAGACGCTGGACTACAAATTGCATGTCTTACTTCAGCCAGATATATTTTACCTCTGTTTTTTGATGCATGTTAAATTAATGAGAGCAGCCTGGGAAAACTATGCCTTCATTACAAAGGCCAGAATTTTAAAGGAAAATGAACATAAGGGGATAGATTTACTGAAGCAGAAGAAAACATGTTTTGGTGTTAAAAACCTGCTGTGAGGATCTACCTAAGAGGCACAGTACCATTGGCTGAGAGGATGGGGCTGTTTCTCAGGCTGGCCTGACTGCAAAAGCAGGAGTTTCATTTTCAGAGCACAAAATCTAGGGAGGAAAGTACCTAAATGAATCAGGCACAGTGAGACATATTCAGGTCTGCAAAAAGCTGTTGCTTTTATTGTTCATTTATTTAGAATAAGAGTCAGAGATGTTATCAGAACAAGTGTGTAATTATCAGAGGTGGATGGTTCAGAGCCGTGAGCACAGGGCCAAAACTGGCTCTGTGCTGTAGATCTTCACTCTGTAATGCTGGAAATTCACAGAAACGCTTCATGCAGCTGTCCTCTGATTAACCCTGATCTCGAACTGAGTCTCCATCCTTAGGACTTCACACAGTCCCAGCAGTTTCTACCAGCATAGTTCTCCTGATACCACAAACATGATGATCCTCCTTCAGCCTCATCTCATTAATCTAAGCTGCATCACTGTTTTCCACACAACAGTAAAACCTGAGCTCACACTCCTGCATCATTCTCTCCCTCATTGGCTTTGCTGGTTTCTGAGCTGCTCTCTGCAGATTGCTGGTTATTCCTGAAGTGAACTGGCTGCTGTTTGTATGGTGATGGTGTACTGTTAGTAGAACACCCTGCGACTGCAGCATCACAGTAATTTACCCCAGTTAGTAAATCTGTCTCGTAGCCAGTAAAACGTTCCTGCTGTTCCTGCTGCAGAGATGATCCAGTGGAACTCGTTTCCTCCTCCTTGTTTAAGATTTCTGTGACCTCTATCCCCACTGATGCCAGCTGAGCAAGAGTAAACATGAATCCATGATCATCATTTAGGCTGAGTCACCTCTGCAGACATTACAGATGAAGACTGGATCATCCAGAACAGAAAAATTCCGATCAGCTCACAGGGCTCATAATCAGACTCAGAGTTTCTATAAATCTACGTTCTTCACATGCAGCAATAACAGTGACCAAATGTTTTTCCAGCTGTGTGATGTTTGATTATGCAGATCTGAATCATGCAAACAGATAAACATCAGAACTAATAACACTGATCCTTACATGAACTAGAAGATTTGAAGGAAATATGAAATAATGAACACAACAGTAATAATGCTGCTAATAATTAGCTCTGTCAGTCAGGTCACTTTTCTAAACAAATAAAGGCCTGTTGGATTTTATCAGCCTATCAGAGAAGACATTGTGTGATGTTGGTAGTCGGTCTGACAGCTGATCCAGCTGTGCAACAAGTCATAACTAACTGACATCTCTTTGCACTGAAGCTCTAGAAACAAGGATTTCTAATGTGGAAGCTTCAGCTCTATCTTAAGCTCCTTTAGCTTTTTTGTTGGACCTCTGACTTTTATATGCCAAAAGTTTGAATATGTGAACAGTTGTTTGCTGTTATTGTTTTCTTGTGATCTCTGCAGACTCTGTCAGGCTGCTCAATGGTTCCAATCTGTGTTCAGGCAGACTGCAGGTGAAGTCTAATCAGAAATGGTCCTCAGTGTGTGAAGCTGACTTTGACCTGCAGGATGCAGAGGTGGTCTGTAGGGAGTTTGGCTGTGGGCCTCCTTTGGTCCTCCAAGGGGCGCTCTATGGAGAAGTGGAGGCTCCAGTGTGGAGCAAAGAGTTCCAGTGTGGAGGCCATGAGTCTGCTCTCCTGGACTGTAGAAGCTCAGGCTCAGCTAGACACAGCTGCTCGCCTGGCAAAGCTGTTGGACTCACCTGCTCAGGTAGAAGAGGAGCTGCAGCTTTGATTGGTTCAAACTCACTTTATTCTTTTACTGATGACTCTCTGCTTTTTATACAGCGCTTGTTGATGTCAGGTTGGAGGGAGGAGCCAGTCGCTGTGCAGGTACACTGGAGGTGAAAGTGAGAGAATGGAGACCACTGGCTGACTATGGCTTATTCCGAGAAGATGGATATCTTACCTGCGAACATCTGAACTGTGGCTCTACTGTTTCTATAGGATTTAGACAAGATTTCTCATACAGTTCTGTGTGGAAGATTAAACATGACTGTATTCAATCTGGATCTACTCTGAGAGAGTGTGTGAGATCAAAAATATCAGGAAGATCACAAATGATTCCAGGAAAACATATATTAGACAGTGTCACCTTTCTGGATGTCACCTGCTCAGGTAATGATAAATGATATCATGTACGTCTGTGATGATCACAATGATGCTCAGCAGTTTCTGTTGGACTGAACTGTAAAGTTTGTGGAAGTTTCCACAGACATCACTTTCTCTTTCTTGATTGGAAATTTCATTGTCTGTGTGTGTTTACAGAAGTGCTGGTTCAGCCAATCATCTCTGTGTCTTCCTCTATGGATATGGTGTCTGAAGCCCAGCAGCATTGGCTTCAGCTTTTTAGAGGCTCCAGCTTCAACATCAGCTGCTCCATTCAGCCACAGTACCCTGGAGGCTTCTTCCAGCTCACCTTCACTTCCTCCAACACATCATACAACTACACCCGGCCAGCTGTCAATCACTCTGCCCACTTCCTGTTTCCTGCTGCAGAGCCCGCCCACCAAGGAAGTTACAGCTGTCTTTATCACGTACACGCTTTGTCACATAGCTTCTACTCTGAAAGCCACCAGCTGTCTGTGTCTGTCTCAGGTAAGCTGAAGCAGAAACTCACATGTTCTATAAAACCAAACTTATAGAAAGTATTTAAACCGGAGCATAAAGTGCAGGACAGAGCATGTTTTGTTACTACTGTAACTGTGGTCACTCATTAGTGGATCTGTTCATGTTCAGAGGATCATTATTCTGCTAAAATGTCCTCTTCAGATTCAGCTTCAGCTTTCACACAAATGCAGAGTTGAAGCAAACACTGAAAGATGTCCAGTCTCTGAGGCAGCGAAGCAACAGCAAACCATAACATGTCCACCTCCATGCTTTACAGCGGCTTTCAGCTTCCTCTCCTATAAATCTGTCTTTGGTCTAAATCAAATATGTGTGCTGTCACTGTGGCCAAACGCCTCCATCTCTGCTTCCTGTGTTCAGAGCACATTATTCCTAAAGCTTCTCTGTGACTGATGATCTTTGACAAACTGTAGTTTGTCTCTGATGTTCTTCTTGGACAGTAATCTTACAGACACAGCAAGCAGCTCCATGTGGAAGTGATGCTAAAAGATTTCACTGCAGTTTGTGTTTAATAGCAGCTGTTGGACTCATGATGACTGTGAATGTGTTTGATCAGATCCTCCAGATCCCACAGGTTTCATCATCAGAGCGGTCGTCCTACCACTGATTCTGCTGCTGGAGAATCTTGTCCTGTATTTCTACTGTAAGGTACTGAACATATGTTTGTATCTGACAAGCCCTCAGGCTGTTTATTGAGCTAAAGAGAGGAGCAATGAAGTCAGTCTGATGTGTGCTCCTGTGTCTCTCCAGGCCAGCAGGGGGAGGAAGCTGGGCAAACAGGAGAACATTGAGCTGGTTGACCGAAACCTCGGTGGTGGTGCAGCTGAAGGAGGGCCGGCTGAAGAGGAAGGAGTTCAGGGAGCAGAAGAGGACCTCTGAGAAGTTCATCTCACATCCTGATGAATTTCTGAGCTGACTCACAAGTGACTATCCCATCGGCTGAGTCAAAGATTCTACTTTTTCTATTGAAGATCCATTAAAGCAATCAGGCTGGAATTATTCTGTAGTTTTCTTACCATTAACATTAAAATACCTAAACCATAAATGTTTTTATGCATCTCTCTGGATTTTCTGATCTCCATGCCAACTGTTTCCTGCTAAACATATTAAATGCAGTTTGAATTTCAGGTGCTTTTACTGGTTCCGCTCTCCCAGTTAAAATCAAGAGGTGACGGGTTGTGTTCAAACTTTTTCAGAAGAAAGTACAGGAAAAAAAATCTCTCATTTAAAAAGATTTAATCATGTTCATATTATCATACTACTGATTCTAATATCTAGATTGGGACATTTGGCCCAGAGAATATCTCTTTGACATCGCTTTTATTCTGTCTTGGCTATTCTGGTATTCTATCTCATGTATGCATATTTATATGTATACATGTATACATGTCCACATGCATACCTGTGTGTGTGTGTGTGTGTGTTTGTATATGTATATGCATTTATATGTATATATATGAGAGTCTGCTTGTGTGTGTGTGCGTGTGTGTGTGTGTGTGTGTGTGTGTGTGTGTGTGTGTATATATATATATATCTACCGATATCGATCGATCGATCGGGTGCAACAATACACAAAATTCACAGTTCAGTTCGGTTTGATCATTTGGTGTCACGGTTCAATATATATTTTCGATACAAAAAATGTTCATGCCTTTTTTAATTTGTAATTTATTAAAATTATAGATATGTCTTTTAACTCAAACGTACAGTTTTTAAATTAAATGTTGCTGAAACAACAAAATAATAAAAACATAAATGTATCTCATGGAGAAATCACTCATCTGTGGAAAAGAGAGTTTATTACTGAGAAATGGCTCTTTCCAAAATAAAAGCTATTTTGTCGACAGCAATAAAAGTAGCAATTGCCCTGTCTATTTTTTTTTTTGTCCTCATTGAATCATGTGCTAATAGCTGTCTAAATAACTCGGGTAAAGTTTGTAGCATGCGTTCTTGTTGTTGTTTTTGTCTGCTTCCACTTGTGTTTGCACTAGGGTGATGTCGGCGTAAATATGCAGTCATATTCATGGTGTTCCCACCGATGTAATTGAGCATTACGTGGCACATCCAACATACTTTTGTACTTTTGGCCATGACACACTTACCATCAGGGTCATACTTCACATGGAAACCAAAATAGATCCAAATGCCAGATCTGAATGACCGTGGAGGAGGTTCAATTTTGGGTAGCGTTGAGGCAGTTGCCATGTTGCAATGAGCTTAACTTCTGTCTTGCTAGCTTGAGTGAATTCATTCATTCGTCAGTGGATGTACGCTTGACAATGCAGCCTAGGTGGAGTAGTTGAACGCAGATCCACTGAGCTCTCAGCACAGACAGCTTCTTGTTTTATTGCTGCTGGCCTCTGTGAGCTGCCAAACAAATTTCGTTTTATAACTACAATGACAATAAAGTTCTTTATCTTATTGTCAGAAGAAAAGTTGATAAAATAAATTAAAAATTTTGTATTGTTTAATACATATGTGTACTGAACCAAAAGCACTGTATAAAACAGTTGAATACAGGTACATGTATTGTTGCACCGCTAATATACATATCTATGTTTTGTAATTTTTTTTTTACCTCATTTATTTACTTCTTTCTTTTATTTGATTACATTATCCCTCCATTCGGCACTTTGGGCAACTCTTGTAAATGTGCTATACAAAAAAGCTGACTTGACTTGATTGTATTTATTTATCGCCAACTAACAACATCTACCAGCAAAAGCTATTTTACATTGTAAGGAAGAGATCAAACAACCCCAACAATCAGACATTCGCTGTGAGCAAGCACCTGTGCAATAGTCGAAAGGAAAAACTCCCTTTAACAGGAAGAAGCCTCCAGCAGAACCAGGCTCAGGAAAGTGCGGCCATCTGCTGCATTGTATCACTTCCTTTTCCTGTTCCAACACACAGTGGTGCTTTTGTGTAGTTTATCTTTGTATTCAATTTAATTAAAAACTAATAGTGGTAACTGCTTATTTCATTGTTTAATCTTCACGTGCTTCATCCAAAGCACACTCTCTGTGCACTCACCCACTAATTATTGTTACAGTATTCACTCACTGTGTTTTTAGGGATTTGCTTGCTTAGCAGCCTGTAGCCGACTCGCTAGCAGCATGCCTTCTTCACCTGTCCCTCCTGCACTTTCCTGCTCATTGCGTCAGATGTTTAATTACGCCTCCGCTTCTTTTAGCAGTAATGATGCTACCTAGCCAGGCCTCTGTAGCCGGTGCAGGCAAGGCCCCGCTAGCTTCCCCCGTCAGATAGTTCCGAGCAGCCAGGGAAATGGGATGGCTGGGTGACGGTGAGAAGGAAGCATAGTCCTAACCTGTCAAACTCTCGGTTAAACAGGTATAGGTATATATAAAAAGTGTGTGAGTAGGCTTTTCAAGTGTATGTCCATTCCTTGTGTTTCTTGGCCCACACAAATCTCCTCTGCTTTCTGCTTTTGTCACGGTCCCTGTGCCTCACCGGCTGATTCCGCATTAGGCAACATGTCTTTGTTTTTGTTCTCCCTCTCCCTCTTTCCCCTGCCACGGCGGTGCTCACTGCGGGCTCCGCCCCTGGCCCACGCACCTGTGCTCTTCATCACACCTGTCGCTGTTTACTGCAATCAGAAGGGCCTTTTAAGATGGCAGACCTATACTACTCATCGCTGGAACGTTGAGCCACCCGTGTTAGTGCTTCAGCAATCTGCCTAAGTCTGTGAGTTTCCCTGTGATCTAGAGCTAATTGGATTTTTCTATGTGTGTGTGTGTGCGTAGATTCCCCCCGGACCCGTCCCTGTACCCCCGAGTGAGCGAGAGGAGCGACTGGAGGAAAAGGAGTGGGATTGTTGGCTGAGAGAGCGGAGTGTGGTTTTGGACCCTTTCCCTTCCCCTCGCACCCTGGAGCCCCGGACCCCTTCCCCGAGTACCTTGTATATATATTCACCCGGTGGCACCACTGTAAATGAACGCACTATCAGTTTCTGCAAAGGTCTCCTGGTCTGCGCCTGAGTCAGTTTACAAAACCATGTCAGCTTTTCCTTAGTAGTGGTTTCTTAGCAGGTATTTGACCATAAAGACCTGATTTGCTCAGTCTCCTATGAACTAGAGATGAGTTTAATAAATTATTTTTCCAATTAAAATCAATTTTAGCTTGAATAACGCAATATCGATTCATTAAATCCTGAATTGATTTTTAAATATAAATGCATTTTGCCAGAAACGCCAGAATCTCAAGTTAAAGCTCACAAAACAACCACCGAACAGCGAAAACAGCAAATAGAAAAAGGTAAATGTATTAACAAAAGATGCAAACACAGATCACTGATCGTTCAACCGACATCAGATACATGGACACACTGTCTGTGCTGAAAGCCAACATCTCACAGATTCTGATGCTGCAGGTGTTGTCACTCTCGGATCAAAATTCACTGAACCAGCAGCAAAAGAAGATCCAAACTACATTTCACGTTTGATAAATATCGTCATTAATTGCCTCTGACTTTGGCTCCTTTCACCACAATAAAATCATACTACCCACACAGTTTCCCATCTCAAATCTCTGTTTTCTGCATTATTCGCTTGGTTATTTCACACAAGTCTATCATTGTTTACAGTGCTGTCGGATGCATTTTTAATTTTTTTTTTTTTTTGCAAAAGGCTTAGCTTTGTCTCTAATAAATCCTCTGTAACTTTGCTTCACTTCAGCAGCATCAGGTAATGTTCTTATGTTGATTCATTGTTTTCTTCTATTTTTGATCTACAGCGGAATATTTCAAGGGGGTTATGTGCTATAAAAATCAGGCAAGGAAAGTCTCCTTTATGTTTTTCTGTGTTTTATCCTCAGTTACTTTGACACAAAGTACTCTGCTGTGATGCTTACACCTTTGATGAAGTATCAAAAGTGTCAGCTTTGCTTTGGCTTAATTTTTGGGAAGCTGACAGGTTGTCCATGTTTTATACAGTCATTGGACAGGAACACCTTTGCTGCTGCAGTGAGTCTGTGTTTTGATAGTTTTCTCCATAACATTTCTCTTTTGCCACTGTTGTCCAGAGTGCTGACATTACTGAAAAAATATAGGCAGAATATAAGTTATTGCATTAAAAGCTGTCTAGAAATATAGCATCTGACTTTATATTTTCTAGTTTTTTGGTTTCATGTTGGTTCTCTTTTTCGTCTCCAGTCTGTGTTCTGTCTTCAGCATCTCCTGTTGTTTGTCTGATCTGTGTTTTGTCTCCCCAGCCTGTGTGTGTCCATGTCTTTTTTTCTCAGTCCCAGTGTCTTAGTTTGAGTCTCATTGTGCATTACTTCCAGTTTTATTTTCAAAGTCTCTTGTCCTGTGTGCATTGTGTTGTTTTTCTCTCTCTTTTTATTCTGTTATCAGAGTTATTATAAACATTTTTTGCAATTCTCTATCCTGAATACTATCCTCACATTTAGTGGAGGAAGAAACTTTAAAAACTGGATTTTCTAAGGAAACTGCTCACATTTTGAAAGTGCAAAAAAAACAAAAAAAAAACAACCCCCCCCCAAAAAAAAAAACAAAAAACAACAACAACAAAACAACAAAAAAACCCAAAACAAAGATGGTATAAAAAACAATGAGGCGACTACTAAATGTCCAGTTGCTGGCCTTATAGACAACATGAGGAGTGATTCACCCTGAAGGTGTCAGGCTTGTAAAGTAACCTCTTTCATGTGGTGGACCAAGACAGACAAAGCAGGGGATCGAACCAGTAACCATATACAGGGGTGAGATGACCCTTCTTTATGACCAGCAGGAAGTCAACACAACACTCACTCACACATACCCGTGCTCGCACGTGCATGCACACACACAGTGCCTTACGACACAACAATGGGAGTTGTGTAAAAACTGTATGCTTTTCAATAAAAAGGCTGCAGGCGGAGGCCGGAGTCGGAGTTGTCTGAGTACAGGTGCAGAGTGCTGCTCTAAGATTCCAACTGGGCTTCAATTGCGTATGTTAAAACCGATCAATCGCAGTATGTCTTGCTTGGTTCACGGTAATAAGTCTCTGAACCAGCGGGGCCTGCAAGCGCAGACCCAACAGTGGACAAGAACGATTTTTTGCAGTAACAGAAATAATCTGTGTGGCATCTTAATCTGACATCTGATCATTTTGTGAATAGTTGTACAAAAACCACCTGAGGCATTGCTGCATTTTAATGTAAATAGTTGTGTATAAGCTTGTTGTTTGGTGCATTTTTGCTTAATTTTGAGTTTGTATTTGCATTTCAAGTTGTGAAAACAGTTTCTTACTCACAATGATTTCATGCCCATTTTGTTAATGCTGTTCGAGTCTGTGTGCGATGACACCCAAATACAGACACGAAGGCAGAAGAACAGAAAATAATAATAATATGGTGGAAAAAACACAAATGAACACGAAAATCATAAAAAGCAAAAACGGGAAATTGTGGTGGAAATAACACTGGGGAAACTGGAGTACAGAACATGATAACATGAAGCTTGGCAGGTGCATAACAAGGAACATAACAGACACTCTTAAGAGAGACAAACAGAGACTGACACCATGTATACACAGGAGGGTGATCAGGGGAAGTGGAGACACATGTGAACACAGTCATCCACATCATTCCTCTCCCCTGATAAAACAAAAAAACATTAAGAAATTACATATATCAGTAAATACAACCTAAATATTAATGAATTACATGGGGAATATAAATGTGTCAAATTACTGTGTCCTCAAAACCTACAAAAACTCAACTGAGCTTGGTCCACCTTGGTTAGTCTCCTTGTTCTCATGCAGTGCTCTGTAATGCCTCAGCATAGATGAGGTGTTGTTGCTGTATCCAAGTTCTTTAGAGCACAGCAAACACTTCACCTTTTAATAAACCAAAAGACCGAAATCTGATTATAGGATCTGTGGTGTGGTTTATTTATATTATGGTAATTATGATTTATCTATTACAGTGTGTATACCTTATTAGGAGAGATGAGATAAAAATGTTGCCAGACCGGGGAAATATACTTTCTTCTCCTTGCTGGTTCCATCGAGGGAGGAAATGCTCAAGTAACTATGTAACACGTACACAATCCAATTCCACAAACAGTGTGATGGGGGAATCAGCTGTGTTTTGCTGCCTATTTTATTTCAAATCTGGCGCGAACTGGCGAACAAGTTCCTGAATCAGTCACGTGGTACGGGCTGCCCACGAGGCCTCGAACGTCACTGCATATGTAATCAAAGCAAGCCTCGATATGCGCTTCACAAAAAGTCCCCCGAGATTACCCGACACACGCTTTGGAGCTTCGACACACAGGACACATCCCTACCCGAGAGTGTCTCCCCATGGTGAGGAGTTAAGTAGCAAGTGTGAGAGGTGGGAAGTTCCTCTATTAGTTGTTTGGTAGTTTTCTTTTGTTGCTGTGACTGTTTCCTCTGTTTCTTTGGCATTATAGATAAAACGGCGTTGTCAGCTCTTTAAGTTAAGGTTATTTGTAATAAAACCATATTATTTTAGAACACCTCTCTCTGTTTTCCTTTTCTTTTTATTTCTGGACCCATTTGTTACTGGTCCCCACACCCCTAGACCTCTTCGTGGGGACGTAACACCCGTCTTGCCACGTGGAAGACAGCTGTGGCTGTGATGGGGCGAATCAGGTGGACCGCAACTGGCCCTGCGGTCGGCCTCCTGATCCACGGAAATATGGACTCTGGTGCCATTGCCCTTTGGTTCGGGATCCCACACGGAATAATCATGGAGGTTTGTGCCATCGACCCCCAGGTCGCCCTCCAGAACGTCTATATTATGGATGCTTGTATTGTCGACCTCGAGGTTGACCCCGTGAACTGAGTAGCTATGGACTTTTGTGATGTGACCTCCGGGTCGCCCCCTGACCTAGTTGTTTTGGTTTTGGGGCCTCCATCCTGGACCCTCAAGTTGTCTAGTTTAGGATAGTTTTGAACTTTGTTTGAAAGTTCAGAACTATCCTAACCTAGACAACTTGAACCAACCTTTTCTCTTGGTCATTTTACTGTCAGGGTGATGTCACTGCTACAAATGCTAATGTGTCATGGCTTTATACTTTCACTTCTGTTCCAGTTTTTCGTGTCATGGGGCTTTCGATGCTTTCTATATTAATAATGACCATATATAACATTACTTTTGTCGTGTTAAGATTTAATGTGTTATAAGCCTTTTGAATACTTTACTGAAAGTTATTTAAAATTTCTTTGAGATAACATTAAAACAAACAAACCAACAACTACTTACCTCACCCATTATCTCATTACATTGTGTAAATCATTGATAGGTATCTACGAAGCCTGGCAGTGCTCTTAAAGTGTCCATTTCCTGGCCAGGTTTTAGCTGCACTCACTAAACTTTTTGAAATGTATTTTTTTTATTATGCATGCAATACAATTCCTTTCTGAATTTCATTAATTTGTGCAAATATTTTCGATAATTTGTTGCCCCAACAAATTAACAAATTTGAGTATAAATATAAATAAACACAAAGATCGAGAAGAACATTAAAAAAATTCTAAAAAGGTTTTCCCAAGGATTTACATTACTAGTATCATCATCATTACAATCAAAAATATATATTTTATGCCTATTGTAAAAAACAAAAAAAATCATCAATAAACTCTTGAGTTAAAAATAGCAGACTTCTGCACAAAGTACAAAAAAAAGAAAAAAGATGAAAGCCCTGAATGCAGAAGCAATTTAAAAACAATGCGAAGAATAATAGTAAACCAGGAAGTCACAGGCTGACGTACATGTTGCAGGTAGCCCATCCTTTAAAATGAACAGATTATCTGAAAACAATTAACAGCCTCAAAATATGTCAAAACAGTTTTCCACTGATGCTGACAAATTTTGAAAGAAAAACCTGCCATGTTTGCTGAAACATTTTTTTCCCCGTTTCGCTAAATGGACCTATACCAACTGTTTCACTAAAGGCTTCTCTGACAAGGCGTGGTCTGCGATGCTCCTGCAGGTGAGATGGATGAACCTGTGCAGCATCTGCAAAAATACCTCACCAGTGTAAAAAGCTGTGCTTTTGTCATTAGTGGTTGTTGTTGTTGGTTATGTTGAGCTGGCAGTGGGAGAGCTACAACCAGGTGTGCACAGCAACCGTGTATAGTGCGTCTGTATTAATAAAATGTGATGAAAAACATTAAAGTGCCATTTGAATATGTCATGCTTGATTATTTTTTTGGTCTGTTTAAAATCATTTTATTTTCTGTCAACTTTAAAATGTTTAGTTTTGGTCTTCTTAATGTTTATTATCTAGGGAATATACCACAGGTAAAATTTAAGAAACTCAGCAGATTTTAAAATTAAAAAAACATAACAAAAAACAGATGCAGTTTACTGAAAGTCCTCTAGACATCCAAAGTCTCCATAACCATGCACATAAATAATTTTGATGAATAAACCTTTGATGTTTAAACTTCTGCTAAACTAAAGCTAATGTTTGGTCTTACTTTTATTTTGTCTTCTTTACATATAAACATAATAAAAACATAATAGTTTAAAAATAGATGAAAAATAGATTATAATACAGTATAATAGATTTAAAAAAAATGTGTGACATGAAAATCATGTCATATATAAAACACATTTATAGATTCATTCCAACACGCTCTCATACCTCCCAACGTGTAGCAAATTGTCACAGTCGTGGCTTTATTATGTATTGGGATGAGAATGTGTTGGTCCAGTTTAATACAAGATTATTTTCCCTTAGTTTTGCTACAGCTATATGCTTGATTATGATAGAAGTAGTACACATATGCACTACCATTACACAAAGAACTAATATTATTAATTGTCCTTTGAAACAGGAGGAACAGCAGAGTCTTCATTTTGAGCTTTTTTTTCCCCTTAACTAAATGACATGTATCTTTAAAATAACCACATTTCACTAAAGTTAAGTAGCACTCTGGCTGTTACATCTGAATCTCGCATGCACACTATACGACTGAACATATGTACATTAAACCTCTCAGAATTAGGTCGACCCTACGATTTAATATAAATGAATAAATTACCAGACTATTATATAATGTAAATAAAGTCAAATATGCCTCACATTGTCTTTTTAATCACTTCTCTTTCTTTTAGTTGATGGAGAGGCTGATGGAGGACATACAAAAAAGAGAGCAAGATGAAAAAGAAGTGAAAAAGTTCAATTTTATTTCATGTGCAGAATCTAATCATACAAAGCAATCTCAGAGCATTTCAGTGAGAACAAGTACTCAAAAAAATAAGCAAAAGAATCCCCCTGAAAAAAGAAGAGAAAAAAAATCATTCCTTGATAAACAAAAAAACAAACAAACAAAAAAACCCCAAACAAAACAAAAAAATGGCAATAAGGAGGAAAACTAACTTAACATTGCGTCATGTCACACCACCCAGTATTTGTGTTTAGAGAAAGATGTTTTATGTATTTGCTTGTTTTTATCAGCTTGTAATAGAGACTGTTTTTCACAACTTGTCTATATTTTATGACGATCGGGCGATCGTGGCTCAAGAGTTGGGAGGTCGCCTTGTAATCGGAAGGTTGCCGGTTCCAGCCCCGGCTTGAATAGTCTTGGTCGTTGTGTCCTTCACCCATTGCCTATTGGTGGTGGGCAGAGGGCCCGGTGGTGCCAGTGTCCGGCAGCCTCGCCTCTGTCAGTGCGCCCCAGGGCAGCTGTGGCTACAATGTAGCTTGCCATCACCAGTGTGTGAATGGGTGGATTAGGGGTGGGTTTTTATAATCGATTTATCGATTAAAATCAATTCTGGCTTGGATAACGTAAAATCGATTCATTAAAATCCTGAATCGATTTTTTAATATAAATTTATTTTGCCAGAATCTCTGGTGAAATCTCACAAAATTTCAGCAACCACGAAACAGCTAAGACAGTAAATGAGAGCAGGTACACAGATTCTGCACAAAGACTTAAACACACAGCGGGACCCGCGGATCAGAATCAGTGAGATGTCGCCTTTCTCAAGGTCGGGGCTGAAAGCCGACAGCTCGCTGATTCTGATCTGTCGGCGGGTCCGCGCTTTGTGTTCACGCCCTTTTTGTGCTGATTCTAAAGCTGTTAGTTTTATCTCTCTCCAAACAATATTGCCTGAACCAGCAGCAAAAGAAGATCCAAACTACGCTTCACATAAACATCGTCATGAATTCCCTCTTACTTTTACTGTTTTGCTTCCACCACAATAAAAATCACACTTCATGCACAGCTCTCTCTCTCTGTCTCTCTGTACTTCAAGAACAGTTTCCCGTCTAAAAATTTGTTTTCTGCATTATTCGCTTGCTTGTTACGCACAAGTCTACCGTTGTTTACAGCGCTGTCGGCCGCTGTTTTTTCCCCTTTTACATTCTTCCGAAAAGAAAACCTAATTTCTGCCGTTCAATACTGAACCAATTTAAACTTTTTAAAATTATGCAAAATGCAAAACGCTTAACCCTGTCTCTAATAAAACCGCTGTAACGTCAGAGGTAACGTTCATATGTTGATTATGATGGTTTTCTTTCGTTTTTGATGTACTGCAGAATATTTTTTTATAAAATCCCAGGCCAGGAAAATCACCTTCATGTTTTTCTGTTTTTTATCTTCAGCTGCTTTGACACAAAGGCATCTGCTGTGACGCTTACACCTTTGGTAAAGTCTTGCTCTTGTCAGCTTCCTTTTTATTGATACAAAAATAGGTAAATGTACTGATCTGAATTATTATATTTCTGACTGTCAAAATTTCCCAGATTTAAATCGAATTAAATCGAATCGTGGATCGAATCGATTCGGGACCTTGTGAATCGGAATTGAATCGATTCTGGAAATCAGTCACGATACCCAGCCCTAGGGTGGATGACTGGATGTGTAAAGTGCTTTGGGGTCCTTAGGGACTAGTAAAGCGCTATACAAATACAGGCCATTTACACTAAAAACTCCTGTATGCTGACCATAAACACACATGAATGACTGAATTGTGTTACCAACCTCTCAGTTAAAGGTACTTCATTAACATTCAAGGCTGAGTAGAAATCACTGTAAGTGGTTTTCTATTTTTTCTGTTTTTGTTGTTAGATTTTATTTTAACCTTCTTTGACCTTCTTCCTATTATTGTCTACCTGTCAATGTGTGTGTGATCTCTGTATTTAATACATTTACAGTTATGGCACTCAGATCCACATGATCCCCACCTTTACCCGGTGTGGTTGAACCTAACCTGCCCTGGAGCTCTGAACACCATTTGCAGATCACCATCATCTTAAACACTGAACAAAACCACAACCTACAATAATGCAATAACACTTGAATACTTACTTTCTAAATAAAAGTGAAAACTTTTTGAATATTAAAATGAACATATTGTTTTGTTTTTTAAATTGTAATTTAAAATTTCTCTTTTGAAATGCCCATTTGGTATTTTTCTTTTAAAACCGGCATCACTTTCTGATCTTTTTGACATATCAGTCGCCTGGTTGCCTTTTAAAATAACAAATAGCAGGTGACTTCATGGTTTGAAGACAGGTAAAAACACTGTGGGCTACATTTTGTTCATATTGTGGTTGCTCAGCAAACGTTGGGTTTCATTCACCTGCTATATTATATAAAAAAAGGTCTTGATAAAAACTATGACATGATTGGTCAAATAAACAATTAAAGCAAAAGACCTTGATTTCTGAAGACATATTGTAACATCAGGCCATGCAGTAGAACGACACAGTGAAGGGACACAGTGCCTCCACCCTTTGTGACTCGTTTGTGTACGTAATTGGTACATTGCGATAAAGTGTTATCGTATATTCTTCACAGAAAATGAGTCAAGGGCAAGGAATCTGAGGTTGAAATAACAAGAAGTTGCATGACCTTTCTTTTGATAATCACTTAAAATGGGACCCTTTCCTCAATAAGTTATATGAATTTATTTTTTCAAGCTTAAGTCATCAGGACACATTTGAATAATCAAGATATAACAAATTTAAAAAGTGAGTACATCTGTAGTTTTACAAGGAGCCATTAATTTGAATTTGTAAAATGTTCACATACACAACAATAAGTAACCAATGTCACACTGAAATGTACAACACAACATTTATAAAAACAACATGGAAAAACCACCAAAAAGCATTAAAAGACTAAAAGTCATCAACATTCACACTATTTGTACACACATTCACAAGAACAATATTTTAACTGCCTTTTCATATTAGCATACCTTACAATTTAATTTATCCCACTTCTAGCTATTCTTCTGCGTTAGTTGTAGTAAGGAGCTTTGTTATCAAGTTCCAGTGCACAGATCACCCTTCCATCACTGATTTAAACCTTGGTTAATGTCATCCTGAGAACTCACATGATGACGTGGTGGGTTAGTGACTCTTAGGATGACGCCCAGGGTGACAGCTCCACAGAAAGTATCACTGACTTCATCTCAGTTAAACTTGAAAGATTTGAACTGAAGCCAACTGTTTTGTAGTTGGCTTCAGTTCTAAAAGGTGACTCCCCGACAACTTTTAGCAGTTGGGGAGTCAGCTCTCAGATGAGAGCAGAAATGTTTTCATGAACCTAAAAAAGAACTCCAGTTGACTTCAACCTAATGTTTAAGACTACCACAACCTGGATGACCAATAACATACCCTGATATCTCACATTAACTCTTAACAGCAATTAGAAGATTAAAAAATAAATGAAATAAACAGAACATTGCTCAGCACTTGTTTGCTGACAGGACACAGCAGTACTTATCACAGCATCTTTTCTGTCAAATTCATAACCACTGGTTTAGCTGATGTTAAAAATTGACTTTTATCAGATTTTCTCAACCACTACTTCACCACTTTAGTAATTAACCCCACTGATCAGTAATAATACTTAGAAATACTCATATATTCATATCGCAGGACCTTAGCATCATAATTTAAATATTACATTAAAATTACATTAAATTAAATTCTTGCTTTTAATGAATACAAACTGTATTCATGGAATTTGTCATATTCTAGATTGACTAAAATACTAAAATAGCACTTGCTTTAATTTCTCTAATTTTTCTTTCAGTATTCTATAAGAACATTTAAAATTGTTTGACCCATCTCACTTTTAGGTCTGCTGATCAAGAGCAGTCATCTTTTAGTTATTTCAAAATGCTAACTGGCTCTTTGAGCCAACCAGGCTTTCTCAGATGAAGCTTCAAAACTTCAGAAAAGCCTCTATTTCCAAACCAGGTCATCTTCCTCACTAACTGTATTCAAATCCCAATTGTACAAAATATATCTTCTCACTGTGCTTTTAAATTTCATATTATTTTTAATTTACAGTATAAGTTACACTACTGTGTCATTTAAACAATTTTTTTTGCCCCGCCTAATAATTTTGAAATTTCTATTATTTTTGGGCAGATTCTTAAACCTTGATTGGATCTCATTTCTCTTACTCTCTATCTCCTCCATTTGTCTTTTCATTTGCACAAAGTGTTTCTCCAATTCTTCTTTCTGTTGTGTCATTCTAGAAACCTCCTCATTTACAGTCGTTATTAGCTTGTCTGTATTAAATCCAAACTGTTGATTATTTTGTTTTACCTTATCTATTTCTCCTTTGACATCGATCATGATTTCTTTTAGTTTGAAGTATCCCTTTGCTTTATCTCCCTTTACTGCAGGATCATTTTCAACTAATGTAATCTTCTCCTCATTCGCCGTAGTCAGTCTTTCTGCCTCCTTTGTTTGGCTGATAAATTGTTCTTTCTGCTCCTCTATTTGAGTCAAAATCTCCTTTAGAACATCAGTCATCTTCTGTACTGCATTCTTTTGTTTTTCCTCACACGCTTTTAACTCTTCATCAAGTTTTCCATTTTTGTTGCCCAAATCTTCCAGGAAAGTTTGACATTCTGTGGTAGGAACTTTCATCTCTGTGGGAAAAAAAATAACAAATTAAAATTAAACATATCCATTTTTTTACATGTATTTAGTTCAAAATAGCACAATTTCTCAGACTTTGACACAAAATGAATGTATAAATAAATCAAATGCATTATTGACTCACTGTTTTTCCACATAAAAATAGCGACTGCAAGAACAAATATGAAGCAGAAAATCACATTAAAGGTGACAGGAACAACACAGCTTGCTGGAGCCACGAAGAAATCATCTGAAACAATAGAAACAAGTATTGTTTTTTAAAAGCACAACAACCCTTCATTTCCTTTTAAGGGGTTTTATTTATTTAATTATTTTTGTTCTTCAACCTGGAACATGTATGTGTGTCTCTCTGCTCTGGTTGATGTTTTTCTGTTGGACTCTGCAGGTGATGTTGTTGTTTTGTCTCTTTTCTACAGTCACTCTGCTGCTGACAGTATAGAGGTCATCAGGACCTCTGAGTGCTTCCGTATGTCCAGCAGAGAGGAGGTTTCCATCACCGTCCATCCATATTACTTCAGGCTCTGGATACCAGCCTGCAGACTTACAGTCCAGCATCACTCCACTGCTCGCTTTATCAAGTCCTGCTAACTTGGCATCAGGTTGGGAGGAAGCACCTGATGACAAAAAGAAAAAAGAGTTATTTCATCAATGACTCATCCGATACTTAAACTAAATCAATGATCCTTTTTTTCTAGAAATCATTATTTACAGAAATAATCTCTTACAGGTGGCACATGTTGGTAGCATTTAAAAGTACATATTTAAACCTTTGTGTAACCACGTAGTTAAACTAAAATACCTTTACCTCAAGAAAATGAACATCCTCATCATGTATTGTCAACGTTGTTTTTGTCTGTTTAAATGCTTACTCGTGATTATTTTCATGTTGGCCTGAAATCAAATATCTCCATCTGCTGTTACTGCAGCTTATTGCAACTTCTGCATGAAAGTGCATTTCAAGTTTTGGAGAGGCAAACTGTGAAATGGACATGGTGGATTGGCATGTCTATTACACACTCTATTTTGCTGTGATACTGGGCTGAAGTATTGTCCCTAGTGTACTAATTTGTACATTTGCCTGACAAGTGAAACTCTGTTTGATGTCCCATTTTGATGCAAGTCCCTGTTTTATCCAATGGAGGCATAAATCTCTTTGGGACTGCATCAACAAAGGCCTCTGGTATAAAAATCAGCGAAATCAAACCTGTGGAACACTATTGACCCCTTCTGATAAGGGAACTGTAGTTGAAAGCACTTGTTTCAAATTCATTTGTTTATTTTTTTGTTTTGTTTTGAATCATAAATTGCAAAGCCCACATTAGTTGATTAGAGGGGTTTGTCAGTCAGGACATTGTGATTCATGTCTATTTAGGGAACTTTGTGTTACACTCTATGTTGCTGTGTATTCAGCACTGCTTTGTTTATTTATTTATTTTTTACTCACTAACTCACTTTAACATTTAGTTGCTGGTTTAAGCACTAAAACTCTTAGGCAATAAAATATGTTGTTGGTTTGAGCTAGAAAGAACCGTTAAAAACACTGACTCAGTACAATAACCTCTATATCAAATAATGTTCTTAATGTTCTTAATTGTTCTTAATGTGACCCCATTTTTATTTCATAGTGTTCATATTCATAGTGTTTTTAATTCTTAGTGTCAGTTAAAGTACTGTATCATTCCTTTTAATATTTTTAATTACTTTGTTTTTTATTCTTACTGCTTTTATTTATTTATTTTACTGTTGGTTAACTTGCTGTGCATCACTTTGGACCATGTCTCCGATGTTTAATATGCTATACACATAAACTGCCTTAACTTTGGGTGCCAATCTACAGGCTTTAAACTAGCGATTAAAATGCTGACAGTAAACATGTCAGCAAGATGGATGCCAGATGTTACCACATTACTTTATGATACTTAAGAGAACAGGAAAGGGAAATGGATTTTAAAGTGAGGAGTGGAATCACCATTTTAAATTGTGTTTTTAAAAACATTTTGAAAATCAGTTTTTAATGAGGAATTCGAAAATTAATTTGCAAATGCAGAATTTATTCTACAATTCATTATTTAAGCACAGAATTATTAATTTTGATGCGCGTGGTCCTTGTGGTCCTCCATATAAACCTAGTCTGTGATTGCAATAACGAATATAATGTATGAGATAATATAATATAATAATGTAATTTATTTACTTACCAACAAGAAGCTCAACAAAATATTCTTTACTCTGTTGTGGAATGTAGCATCTGTATCTTCCACTGTCAGAGACTTTCACTTTGGACAGATTCAGTGAAACATCTCCGTGCTTTAGCTTATCGATGGACAGAGTCACTCTTCCCTTGTAGGCTGTGTTTTGGTCTGTCTGAAGCTCCTGTCCATTGTGCCGCACAAACACAAATCTGGGATTTAGGGCAGGTTTTCCCCACTCGATTGTCATCTGAACAGCATCCACAGGAGGTTCCAGCTGGCATGGCAAAACAACGTCGTCACCAGCCACTGCTATTAATGGCTGAGAAGGACTGATCTGTGAATGTCCTGGAAAAAAGTAACTATATTTTAAATTAACTTCAAAATGTGCTTGTTGTCCTGTTTAATAAGTCATTTTAGTTGATAAATAAAAATAGTGGGTGGAGTCAGCAGTTATACAGTTTGGCAGATTTCTTGCTTTCTGTTTCCAAGAATCAAACCTTAACAGTTAAATTGAATACTTGCAGATATATGTGTAAATGCTACCTATGCAAACCAGCGTCAGGAGAAGTACAGTTGCAGTGTGTTGGAAAAGAAAAGTAGTGATTCTTCTGAGCAGAGGTTTAAGAAATAGTCCTTCCATGATGAATGGTCCTGAGGTTCTAAAAATTCAAAGAATCACATGTATCACATTTTAGCAAATGTTTTTGAAATATTGTTATTCATAACAGAAGACAACACTATTCGAAAATAAAAAAGAGTATTTATCTAAACAAAATTAACCATTTCGCAGCATAATCTCTGCAAATACAATTGCAATACCAAGGATAAGAGTTTTACATGTAGTCCTCCTGACCTCCTGAATTTTCTTCCTTTGTTTTTAATCATTTGTAAAAAGTCCCAAAATATAATGAAACATAGCACCAACAATTTGTAATTAACTCAATGAAAAAACAAAAACTTCAATACCTGTAGACGTATCAAAACCACTCTTCTCCCCTCGGTAAGCTGCGGTCAGAATCCTCAGGCTGGTTTGTACTTTGATCACGACCACATAAAAAAGGGTGGTGTGTCTGCTTGTGTGTATGAAAAAGAGGTTGTGTTTAATTTATGCACTTCTGCATGGTTCCATGGATACTACAGACATATCATTTCTAATTCATCCTTACAATTTGCTAAAGAAAGAAAGCTTTAGACATTCAAAAAGATCATGTGTTGTGTTATAGGTTTTACCAACTACTCATTTTTTATTGTTTTATTGTTTCAGTAAAAACTGACTGGCTAATATTTAATCCTTTTTTGTACTTTGAACACACAGTTTTTCATGCACACTATGGACATAAAGGCTTGAATATGCTGTGCATTGAGGTTTTTGTTGTTCAACTGCTATTATAACCTTATAAGTTTTCATTGATTTTAATCGTAAACGAACTTGCATTTATATAACACTTTGGCTCTGTCAACTACTGAACAGACATATTGTATTTCTATTATTATCATTTGATGTAATGCTTTTATTTAAAACATAAATATCTGGAACAGAATCGTGTAGTAAGTTAACGTCTGTTAGAACATGGAAAAAACTGCATTTACAGACATGTTGTTTTATTACACTTACAGGTTATATCCCAGTAGCAATGCAGAGAGTTTCACACCTTATATTAAAATCACTACCACTCATATTTAAACTTGTTATGTTTAAAGCATGTGTTAGTTACAAGGCAAAATTCAGTGAGCATAAATAGCGTCTTGCCATTTGTAAACAAGCCGGCTCTTAAGAGACAGCTTGTTTCTTTGTAGCCAACAACAAGAGTCAAATCTTCAGCTGCTCCTCCTCAGCTTTGTGAGAATCCATGCAGGCAACTCCAGGACTCTATTTTGCAAAGACAGACTAGGCTCATACAAATATATCAAAAAAAGTAAGAGGAGAGACTTTCCAAAGACAGTGAGTGTAGTGGTTTGAGACAGACACGCAAAATTGGAAGAAACAAGTAACAATGGAAAAAGAACAAGATCTGGCTGCTTTCCAATGTTACTGGAGCCTGCAAAGCTGATTGCAGAATTAGTAAAAATGCGCAGCTTGCTAAAATGATACCCATTTTTCTTATTTCCATAACAAAATATTTCTATCTTTTGTCCTTAAACCACATGTACTATGTTCTTGTAGTAGCAAATGCAAAAAGTCTTGAGTCTATGAAAAACTAAATAAAAAATTGCTTCCGAACACACACACACACACACACACTATTCATTCATAATTGCTAAATTAGATTTAATTGCACAGAATGAGTAGTCCTTCGGCAGTCATAAGAACCGTCTCCTTTAAGCTAGCCGAGCCAAAAGAGTTTTTGTAAAGAGTAGGACGTCCTATCAGAAATAGATACACACACAAACATTTTCATAGAAAAATGTATGTAGAAAAAGTTAAAATAGTAAAGTACACTATCCATCTGCTTCCGCTTATCCTTTTCAGGGTCACGGGGGGCGCTGGAGCCTATCCCAGCTGTCATGGGGCGAGAGGCGGGGTACACCCTGGACAGGTCACCAGTCTGTCGCAGGGCCAACACACAGAGACAGACAACCATTCACACTCACATTCACACCTAGTGGCAATTTGGATTATCCAATTAACCTATCCTAGCCAGTAAAGTGCACTTTAATAGTACTTTAACATACTTTAATAGTGAGTAAAGTACACTATTAAAATAAATAAGTTAAAATAAAAGACTGAGTTTCAATAACTTAAAAAATGCTCAAATGTTGTAAAAAATGTTAAAACTTTAAATTACTGCTCATTAAGCAATTTAAGATTTTCTATTTTTATTTAACTATTCACTAAATCTCTATTGTCCTTTAACATGAACTGCAGATCCTCAGGGTATTGCTATTTGATAACTAATTGGGAACGTGAGCTTTTCAGATTTTGGATGAACTTTCTTTTTACTCCATCTATGTGACATGCTGCTGTGACTGGTCATCTATACCTCTATATTCTATATAACTAAACACTAAACAAGCCATCTCACAGGCAAACAATGTGAAAAGCCCTAAAAAAAGCTATTATTGCTCAAGCAAGTTCAAAGACTCCAAATGTGCACTTCAGTTTTTATATACAAGTAGAGGTATAAGACAAGGTTGCAACTTACATTTATGTGAGGAAAAAGCCAAAAGAAATGCAAGCACATGCATAAACTTGTAACGCACGATAGATTAAATCACTAAAATGATAAAACATGACATATAATTGTAAAGTTATATAAATATCATTCATGCTGAAAATTTCAGGGTTGTGTACAATAAAGAACAAATTGTATTAAAATAGACTTAATCTTTAGTGTTTCAGCTACAAAACCTTGT
This sequence comes from Pelmatolapia mariae, assembly GCF_036321145.2. Taxonomy (NCBI): domain Eukaryota; kingdom Metazoa; phylum Chordata; class Actinopteri; order Cichliformes; family Cichlidae; genus Pelmatolapia; species Pelmatolapia mariae. The sequence goes on along the minus strand of NC_086229.1, from coordinate 56,078,446 downwards.
TGATTTATTTATGTATTTTTAAAAATTTGTACAAGCAAAATATGTTAAATAAGAAATATTTTGCATGTATAAAAATATATAAAATATAAAATGCCATCAATTCAAAATAAAGACTGTGATTGTTTTTAAGGCAGTTTGCATAACTGTTTTGTTAAAACAAGCAACATATCTTGGACTGATCCCCCTGAGTTGGAAGTGCTGAGAAGTGGAAGAAAAACAAAAAGAAAAAGCCTTGTACTTTGCTCCTTGCCATCTCTTATCAGAAAAGGTGTGTCAGATTATATGTCACACTTTCCATCCTCTCCAAAAGTTGAATCTGTTCATCTGGACGTAGCGTTTGATGCGTCCAGATGAACAGATTCAACTTTTGGAGATTTACTTTCCTGGATGATTGAGAATGCATCAAGACACTTTTCCATCCTGTGTATTTTCTATCCTATCTGCTAGAGGAGGGATGGGGAACTCCAGGGCTCAAGTGCAGGTGTCCTGCAGGTTTTAGATGTGTCCTTGATCCAACACAGCTGATTTAAATGGCTAAATTACTTCCTCAACATGTCTTGAAGTTCTCCAGAGGCCTGGGAATGAACTAATCATTTGATTCAGGTGTGTTGACCCAGAGTGATATCTAAAACCTGCAGGACACCGGCCCTCGAGGCCTGGAGTTGCCCACCCCTGTGCTAGAGCTTTTACATATTTGTAGAGCTCTGACATCATAAAGTCTCTTTTTAGAGACACTTTAGAATTCAGAATTCAGGCTTTTAACAAAACATATCACATATTAAGTTCTAAAATCTCTATGTGGGCTCAGTTTGATTATTTTTGTTTGTTAGTTTTGTTAATTTTATTTTTTAACTACACAGTTTACCTTACTTTAAACTATCACATCTGCATTGAAATGTTCTATATATGAAGTATTCTTACATAATACCATATTAAATGCTTTCAAATGGAAAGCATTTAATATGGTATTATGTACTAGAAGCACTTTTTATTAGATTTCACTTCAATTTCCACATGGATGAAAATAAATTCAAGTGAAAATTGATTATACTAACAGTAAGCATTGATTCATTGCTTCATAATTCTTGAATTTATCTGTACTGTATCATTTAAGCCATTTCCCTGATGTACCAGTAAATGTTTTATTTAAGAATTTTTCTACATAAATAAAACAAAAAAAAAGGTTTTGGGACATGTAAAAGATACCTCCTAAATAAGTTTAAATGTAATTATTCCATTTTTATTTTACATGATTTTTGCATACATGGAAGAAGACACACATGGTGAAGAACATGAACAGCTATGTGAACTTAACCCAAATACTTTTTTAAACATGATTAGCATCATTTGTGGTTTTCATTATTTTCTTTAATAGTCTACAATCATGAATATTAACATACAGATTAAATGGCATTTAACATCGTTTTTTTCTATTATGTCCATATCTTTCTATTTTTTATCATCTTTTACACTCAAATTGGGTTATATATTGATACATGAACTTTGTCAGCTTAGTTACTCCTAAAGGTTGGTCAATATAGTTAATATCTCACCTCTCTAGGGATGATTGTGTAGTGGAACCATTTATAATATCCACTGATATTTATCAGAGTAAAGAGCTTCTTGAGATCTGATTCCTTTTAGATTTGACTACTCTAGCAGGGTTGCCCCTCTGTTAGCTCCAGCAACTTCTCTCTTTTCAGGATTTCTCTCTCACAATTCTTCTTTTTCTCATCCAGTGTCCATTGATCGTGTAAAATGTTTTGTTTTTCCATTAATAAGGCCTCTGGTTTTTCAGACGTGTCTTTTTGTGTTAGTTTCATCTCCACTAACTGAAGCTGCTCTTTGTTTTCCTGGAGTTGCACCTTCGCGCCATGAAGTTCATCCTCAAGTTGTTTTTTCTGGTTCTCCAGTTCCTGTTTTATTTTCTTCAGTGCAACAGCAGCAGCAGCAGCAACAGCAGCAGCAGCAGCATTATCATCATTGTCACCCTTTTCAATGTCAACGTCAAGCAGTCGATGTGTTCTTGGATTACCTGTGAAAACCAGACATATCAGTGAGTAGATGAAATGCACAATCATGCAATATCGAGACTGAGACTGAAGAAGTCACTTGGATGACTGACGAAACGTTTCTCCCACAAAACGCTACGTCCAGATGAACAGATTCAACTTTTGGAGATATGCAATATTTTCTCATAAATAATATTGCAGCATTGTAGATCTTCTCTGATAGCATTAATTCTACAATTAAACCACTTAAAAAATGTTTTGGTTTAACTACAAGACCATTTAATATGTCCACTACATTTACTTAAAATGTATGGTCATCAATATATTTGTTTTAAAGTGAAATGTGGAGTTTTCTAGATAAGTAAGTTGAGACTTACGTCTATATTTCCACATGACACCACAGCCTATCAAACCACCCAAAATCAGTCCAGCAGTGCCAAACACCAGAGCCACAGTAATGCTGGGGTTTGAAGTGTTACTGGATTCACACTTTTACTGGTGAAAAGGGAGAATCAAATACTGAAAAAATGTCCAACGCACAGTAAAAGCACAAACCAAATAACATCATCTTACAGGGTAACTTGCATTAACTAAATCATGTATAGAGAACAAAATTATTAATATTTAATCATTGCCATTCTAATATTATTATTATTATTATATTTACAGCTGTTGTTGTTGTTGCTGTTGTCGTTGTTATTATGTCATGCCTCTGGAGAAGACTGTTTGCTTAAATATTATTTAGTCTTACTACTATGAATTGAATAACAAATGAATAAAAGAGGAGACATTTAGCAGATAAACTGAGAGGAAAAAACAATGATTTTTTGCATTTTGAGGTTTTATAAGATTATATATTTGTGCATGTTATTTATTTTTTAATACTTTTCAGATTGTCGATACATACTGAAGACATCAAATATATGAGGCAGAATATATGAAATTATATAGCAAAGAAAAAATTGATAACCAATATATTTTATACTTTAGATTCCTGAAAGTAGCCACCCTTTGGTTTGTTGACAGGGCTGCAAGCCCTTGGCCTTCTCTCATAAGCTTCATGATGTAGTCACCTGAAATGGTTTTCACTTCACAGGTGTGACTTGTCAGGGTTCATTTGTGGAATTTCTTACCTCCTTAATGGGGTTGGGACCATCAGTTGTGTTGTGCAGAAGTCAGGTTAGTACACAGGTGACAGCCCTATTTGACAACTGTTAAAACTCATATTATGACAAGAGCAAATCAGCCAAATAAAGAAAAACAACAATCCATCATTACTTTAAGAACTGAAGGTCAGTCAGTCTAGAAAATTTCTAAAATCTTTAATGTGTCCACAAGTACAGTCACAAAAACCATCAAGCTCTAAGATGAAACTGGCTGACATGGGAACCACCGCAGAAAAGGAAGACCAAGAGTCACCTCTTCTGTTCAGGATAATTTCATCCAAATCACCAGACTCAGAAATCGCAAGTTAACAGCACCTCTGGTTAGAGCCCAGATAAATGCTACACAGCGTTTGAGTAGCAAACACATCTCTATATCAACTGTTTAGAGGAGACTGTGTGAATCAGGCCTTTATGGTCAAATAGCTGCTAAGAAACCGAAACCACTACTATGGAAAAGCAACAAACAGAAGAGATTTGTTTGGACCAGGAAACACAAGGAATGGACAATAGATCAGTGGAAATCTATGCCTTGGTCTGATGAATCCAAATTTGAGATCTTTGGTTCCACCTGTCGTGTCTTTGTGTGATGCAGAAAAGGTAAACAGATAGTCTCTACATGCATGGTTCCCGCCGTGAAGCATAGAGGAGATGTGATGTGTGGGAGTGCTTTGCTTGAGACACTGTTGGGGATTTATTAAAAATTGAAGGCACACTAAAGCAGCATGGCTACCACAGCATCCTGCAGCGACATGACATCCCATCTGGTTTGTGTTTACTTGGACCATCATTTATTTTTTAGCAGGACAATGACCTCAAACACACCACCCAATTGTGTAAGGGGTATTTGACGAAGAAGGAGGGTGATGTGGTACTATGTCAGATCGACTGGCCTCCATGGTCACGATCAGGATGGTTTGCAGATGGAACACAGAGTGAAGGCAAAAGAACCAACAAGTGCTCAGCATCTCTAAGAACTTCAAGACTGTTGGAAAACCATTTCAGCTGACTACCTCATTATTCTCATCAAGAGAATGCTAAGACTGTGCAAAGCAGTAATCAAAGCAAAGGGTGGCTATTTTGAAGAATCTAAAACATAAAACATGTTTTGATTTATTTCAGTTTTCTGTTTAGTAATAATAATGGACTGCATTTATAGCAGGGGGATCGAACCAGCAACCTTCAGGTTGCAGATGATGATTTCCCAATACCCTGAGCCACGGTCGCCCCCACTACTACATAATTTCATGTGTGTTCATTCATAGCTTTGATTCCTTTAGTGAGAATCTACAACGTAAAAAGTAATCAAAATAAAGAAGCATGAAATGCGAAACTGTGTCCAAACTTTTGACAGGTAGTGTATATATAACACAGATATCTAAAATTAGACATGTGTTAGTGTTGTATCATTATTAATACACATTTCTTCCTGTCCCCCTTTTTATTATAATTTGTGCAATGATGTAATTTGCTATTCATTGTGCAATTATTTTTATCATAATTTGCACAATGAATGGCAATTAGAAATTCTATACAGGATCTTTGAGTACTTTTCCACAATAAAAGTAATTTAGAAACAATAAACACACAATTCATCTTCTGTGACTCTCATGTTCCATCACGTACTTGAGCTTCTCTGTTGTATCTCTGTTATACATAAATCTAACTACTATGCACAGTGTACTTTACTGAACTTGAACATAACATTAAGTTACAAGTCTTAGATCATTTAAGTTTTGTGACATGACATGCTTTTCTGCTAAAAGAAGCCATCAAGACATGAGTACACATGGGTCATGAAGGGATGTTCAAACAACAGCAACAGTAATGTAGGCTGAGACATTTAAATAATGCTCAACTGATACTGGAGGGCCAAAAGTGTGCTAGGATTACTAATGTACTACACTTTTTTTTTTTTTTTTTTTTTTTTTAAACCTGTCCCGTTTGGTTCTTTTGCCATCAGAATTATTGTCTAAAGGCGAAGAAAGATGCCCAACGGATTTACTTTACCAAATGGACCATCCCAGCCTTGCCGTAATGGTCCATTTGATTTACCTTTTATTGTTTATTTTATTTTATTTTATTTTATTTTTTTTACTTGCTAGATACGGGACAGGGGAAAAGAAAAGGGAGAAAGAAAGAGGGGGGAAAAAACAAAAAAAAACAAAACAAAAAAAACAGCGGAGGAGAGGGACGGGGATAAAGGGCAAAAAAGAAAAACCAACAAAATAAGCAGACAAAAAATACATATATCGATCACCTGGATCACCTGTTGAGAAAGAAAAAAGAAAACAAGCAGAAGAAAACGAGAGTAATAGAATAAACAACATCACAATGATATATGGGAATATAACACTAAATACTTAATATTAAACATTATTGTGCAGCACGTAAGATCGACAGCGCACAGTGTGCTTTGAGGTAGGAGCCAAAAAGGGTGTAGTTTGTGTGTGTGATCACCTGTGTGTACACCTGTGAGCATGAGCACGCTTGTATTTAAAAGGTTCCTTAATGTAATGATCTGCTAGAGGGTGTGGGGGGCCACAGTCCCATCCTCCAGGGCATGAAGCAGGTATGGAGGAGATCAAAACTCCAGACATCCAGAGGCCCCCAGAACACAAGAGACCAAGGAAGACCAACAGAGGGGCAGCCGCGCCACTGTCCCAGAAAGAGCTGAGGAGAGTCCCAGATGAGGGATCACTCAGCAGCCGCGGAGCAGAAGCCAGGGGGGGTTGCAGTGACGTGCCCGTGAGCTCCGCCGGCAGCCAGCTGTGCCTGAGTGACCGAGCCCCAGGCCGAGAGGCCGAGGGCAACCCACCCCCGAAGTGGCCCGAGCGAGCCCCAGGTTCCAGGCCCGGATAAGCAGCCACCAAGGAGTGAGCCGGTGTGTACCCGGACGCCCACCCCCGGACACAAAGAACCACCAACGCACCGATGTCTGAGGGCGTCTGCCACCGGCAGGGGAAGTGGTGGGGGGAGATAGGCCTCCAAACCTTGGAGGGCCTGAGATGTCCCCAGAGAGGTGGCGTCTGATACCCAACCTGACATATAGACACAGACATACAGGCACACTCAAATACAAACATCCATTCCCACCCTCATGCTCTCATAGGCAATTACTCCACACTCAACCAACGTGGAGACAGACATAAAGAGACGCTGTACACACAATCACACTCCCCAAGCGTACTCTAAGAACCGGGTCTAGGTACCCTTGCCCCTGGAGGGGGAAACTGCACCCAGACCCAGGTGGTGTTACCCTTTTCCCTGCAGTGGGGAGAAGCAGACCGCCCCGACTCCGCAGCAGCAGGGAGGCCCCACACACCAGACCCCAGTCGGACGGCCAACTCCTCCTCCTAGCCCCCCCGCTCCAGCAGGCCGCAGAGACCGGGGGTGTGAGAAGACTCCAAACCTCCCTCTACCTGCTCATATGTAGTGTTGATGTATATGTGTTCTAAGGTGCAATTAAAACCCAGGAGGGCATGGAGCTACCTGCCAGAGAGCAGCAGGTAAGCGCATAGCCCTTCCTGATAGCCCTCAATGTCTACGTGTATTTAAAATTGAGAGGTGGGCAACGACGCCAGGGGTGAGGTGTACACCCTGATGGTAATTTGGAGTCCGTGTTGTGAGCCCACCCCCAAGATCCTATATGTATGTGTTATGAGAGTGTGAGTAATGTGAATGTCTAAGTTGTGAGATAAAATTGAGGCAGAGGCAGCCAGAAGGGGACAGAGGGAGGGGATGCCTCCTCTGCACCCTGGTGACACACCCCTACCCCAAGGCCCTGCATGTGTGGGTGATTGTGGTGGAGCGGGAAGAGGGAGGCAGCTGGAGATGGGGAGGGAAGAAAGGGAGGGGCAAGTGACCCCTCCCTGGGGCCAGCTCCCCCGCTGACCCCAGTAGGTGCTCTGCAACCCGCCAGGGAAAGGGGGCCCAGGCCCATCCGGACCAGGGCCCAGTGCAGCAGCGCCGCCCGGCCCCACAGAGCCCGGGACAGCCCACCCGACCCCACTACAGAGAAAACTGCACCCACCCCATCATCCACTCATCTTCCAGACTACACAAGACAATAGACGCCCAGGCTGAGATCTTCCTCCACCTCTCCTATATCTCCCCCTCCTGCAGAGAGAATTCCTGAGGAGAGGAAAGCTCCTGCAAGATGTGACAACCTCCCCCACCAGTTGAAGAGTCCCCCAGGTGGCTCGATGCACCGGCGGCGCCCTGCGCCAGGACTGGGCCCCCATATACCCACCCGCCCACAACCCCAGCAACACACCAACCAGGACCCGAGCCCCCGAGGCCCGGCCAGGGCCCCAGCCCAGAGACGGAGCGCCCCCAGAACCTCACGCCTGTCCCGGACCCACCCAGGGGCAGCCAGGCTACCAGGTCAGTAACCCACGTCCGTCAGCACAGACCCTCCCCTAGCCCCGCTGCACGCAGCCACGAGGAAACCGTCACCTAAGAGCCAACAGAGCCCTAACTAATGTACTACACTATTACACCACCACCGATACAAGGCAGGATTAATCCTTCCTTTCAAAATTTGTAACCTGTCAAAAGAACATCATGAATGTAACTGAGATTGAATTAATTTGACAATGTGTTTGTACAACTAATTTCCAACAAAAAGGAAACATTATCTTAATTTGGGAAGTCACAGACCAACTAATGTTAGACATAATGTTCACTGACAATATATGTCAAATAATAATTAAAATATCCCCTCACAAGGCATTTAAGATGAATATTTGGAGATGCACTTGATATTGTAATAAGAAATGCAAAGATAGGTAAAGGGTACCAGGAAAAAAAATGTTAATATCAGAGTCTACATTAAAGGGCTGGACAATTTTAGTTGTTTTAACAGTTTTTACAAAAAAACAACTTTTTTTCAACTTTTTTATTATCATAGCCATTTTTTTAAAATCATGTAATAGAGTAATTCATCTCTTCAGGAGTTTGTAGAGTGGTGTGACAGCTCCAAACTTGAATTGAACATGAGCAAAACCAAAGAGATGGTGGTGACCTTCTCCAGTAGGCAGAGGGATCTGTTGCTTCAGTCACCACCACCATCCACGGGAAGCCAGTGGAGGTAGTTGAGGAGTACAAATACCTGGGAACCATCTTTGACAACCTCCTGAAATTCTCTGCCAACACAGAGGACATTCTCAGGAGGTGCCACCAACGGCTATACCTCCTTAGGAAACTCAACTCCTTTGGAGTCAGCACACCCATCATGATGACTTTTTACTATGCCTTCCTGGAAAGCATCATGACCTTCTCCATCACCTGCTGGTTCCACTCCCTCAGCCTTCAGAACAGGAACAAACTGCAGAACACTGCATCAGTGTGCTCTAAAATCACTGGCCTGCCTGTCAGAACTCTGGCACATGTTTTCAGCCAACAGGTCCTTAGACAGGCAGCCAAAATCATCAATGACTCCTCTCACATTCTTCACCCCGCATTTCAATGGCTCCCCTCTGGGCGACGCCTCCACTGCATTTCCTGCAGGACTGAGAGGAGGAGAGCCACCTTTGTCCCCAAAGCCACTCTGCTTTTCAACTCCAGCCGATAAGAACATTTCCCACACCCATAAAAATAAACTACACTCTTCTTACACTACTGACACTTTATTCAGTATGTAGTATGTAGTTTATCACTTTTAGTCACTTACAGTTATTTATTCACCTTCAGTCACTTTAATTTTAAAACTGTGTAATTTTATAACTGTATATAGTGTATATTCTGTGTATTTATTTTTTCACTCCTATTGCCTGTTCTTATTGTCCTATCTTCAATGTATGCTGCTCGGTTGTTTGTTAATTGCCCCTTGGAGATAAATAAAGTCTTTTGATTGTGATTGTGATTCTGATTAAATCTTGGAAACCCCAACACACCTTGTAATGGAGGGAAATGAGGTGACCCTTAATTGTACAAACAAGGAAACTCAGTCAGAACACATAACTGACTTCTACAAAGATGGTGTTTCTCTCGGTACCTGGTATCAAAGCAGCATGACCATCAAAAGTGTCTCCAAGTCTGATGAAGGACTCTACAAGTGCAGCATATCTGGAGCTGGAGAATCACCAGAGAGCTGGTTAGCTGTTCTAAAAGAAAGCAAAGGTTGTTTATTTTATTTTATTAAGTATATGCCTGTGTGCTTGTTTTATATTCTTTAACATGTTCATGTTAAATATATTCTTTTCAGCACCTTACACAGTGACTGATCTTTCACAGAGTCTCTTCCCTGAAACACTCATCCTGCTGTGGACTGTTATCTGTGTTTTACTGGTGGATCTGCTGTTGTTGTTGGTGGGCCTGCTACTTCAAAACAAATGCAAAGGTACAGAAACCATGTCTCCAGTAAATTAGACAGATATAAATAGACTGTTCATTGATTTAAGTTTGCTAATATGTCAGGTATTATTATCATGGTGTTTTCCAGATAAGTAAAGTGTACTTAAAAAAAAACACACACAATTATGTTTCGCTTTTGTTGTTTGTTTGTTTTTTATGTTTTAACTGCTGAAATGTTGATTATTAGACACTACTGCATTTACATTCCCAACCCCGCTACATTTGCCCTGCTCTCTTTCTTACTGATGGATTTTTTTTCTTGGTTTTTTTTTAGTATCAGTCTGTTTTTCATCAGTAAAAGGTTCACGTTCATGTGAAGACAACACAGGTGAGAAACTGCATCCTTGATCAGTGGACACAAAAAACAAATGAAAATAACAAAATAAAATAAAAATAAAGTCTGGATGCTCAGTCTGAGGTTACAATCATATAAAAACTTAAATTACCCACAGGGTCACGCTCTGTAATATCAGACAAATCTCAAAGTTCCCACATGACTCCGTCAGAATTAGCTGATTTCCTTCCACAGTAACTTTAGCATGTACAGTGTATCCTGAAAGTATTCACAGTGCTTCACTTGTTCCACAGTTTGTGATGTTACACCCTTATGTCAAAATTGATTAAATTAATTTTCACCTCAAAATTCTACACCCAATGCTCCATAATGACAAAGTGACAAAGTTTAATAAAAAAAATAAATAAATAACAGGTTATGTCTGTAGACACGTCTTGTTTGTAGACCTTAAAGACAAGGTTTTATCCAAAGATAGTTCTTCAGAAGGGTACAGAAAAGAAAACTTTCTCCTGCAAAGGGAAAAAAATGCAGCAATGGACAGAGATGTTGATAACCTGTGCCAGAGTGCTCTAGACCAAAGACTAGGGAAAAGGTTTATCTTCCAACAGGACAATGACTCTAAGTACAGAGCCAAGACAATATAGGAGTGGCTTTGGGACCACTTTGTCAATGTCCTTTAGTGGCCAGAGGCCCAGACTTAAACATAATTAAAAATTTCTGGAGAGATCTGAAAATGGCTGTGTACAGATGCTCCACATCCAACCTGAGGGAGCTTAAGAGGTTCTGCAAAGAAGAATATGAGCAACCTCCCCAAAAGGAGGCAAGGTAGGCAGAACTGAGGGGACCCCACTACCAGAAGGAAACATTGCAGACATTAAGGACAGTTAAAAAATACCTAGGGATCCTCAACTAGGCAAATAGGAACAACAAAGAGGCTGCTAGACCCGCAACAACCAAATACCTGCAGAGGGTCAGGAAGTCCTGAGGAGTCAGCTGAATGGGAAGAACAAGACCTGGACTATCAACATCTATGCCCTGCCAGTGATCAGTTACCCTGCTGGGATAATAAGCTGGCCAAAGGAAGAGATAGAAGCCACTGAAATCAAGACAAGGAAGCTCCTGACCACGCATGGAGGGTTTCACCCCAAATACAGCACCCTAAGACTGTACGCTAAGCAAAATGTGCAGTGACCCTGAAGCTTGGTGAATAGCTCCAGCAGATCCCAAGAACAACATCCAAGATCTATGTCCAGAACAGCACAGTTTAGGAACAGCAAAGCTACTTCACAGGACCCTCCAGCTCTCAGGCCTCTGGTAGAGGACCCGAGCTTGAAGGATAGACAGCCAGGGTGAGAGGGGAATCATATGGAATAGAATAAAATAGAATAGAATAGCTTTATTGTCACTACACAGGTGTACAATGACATACAGAGCATCGTCTACTCAATGCAAACGTGTGTGTGTTTGTGTGTGTGTGTGTGGGGGGGGGGGGGGGGGGGGGCACAGTTTCTGCAGCACTATATATAAAGTGTACAAATATACAAATTTGGTTAAAAAAAGGAAATTATGTACAGTATACAGTTTGGGTTATTGGACATAAAGTTAAGTATTGCACAGAGGTAGTTTATAGAGGAAAAGACCTTGGAATGGGGGGTGGAACTGTGTTATCAGTGCATGTGTGAGTTCAGGGTGGTTATGGCTTTTGGGATGAAACTGTTCTTGAGTCTGTTGGTCTTCATGTTGATGCACCTGTAGCGCTTCCCTGAGGGAAACAGATTTGAGGGGAGGGGAGAGGGCAGCTGATGCTCTTCTGTGCTGCTTTGACTACTCTCTGAAATCTCGCTCTACCTTAGTGCAGCTGTCGTGCCATACTGTGATGCAGTATGTCAACAGACTCTCAATGGACGAGTGGTAGAAGGTCAGCAGCAGGTTGGAGTCCAGTTTGTACTTCCTGAGGACCCTGAGGAAGTGCAGCCACTGCTGGGCCTTCTTAATGACCGCTATATGTTGTCTATCCGGGAGACGTCAGCAGAGATGAGGATGCCAAGGAACTGGAGGTGTCTTAAAAAATACCACCCTGTACAAAAAAAAACAAACAAAAAAAACAAAAAACTAAGTTCCAGAATAAGAAAGAAAAAGAAGAGAAAAAAGCAACACCCTGCTAAATGAAGTAATTTTTAAACATTACTCTAAATGTAACATATAGAAAGAAAATCAGTCTTTGTTGCTGGCCTTACAAAAAATAAGTATACTTCATATCATGAAGTATACTTAGGGGATATTTCCCAAGTGTAAGTTACCTAGTAAGTATACTACTAATGCTTCTTGGGACTATATTGGCGAAGACACTTAGTATATAAAAGTATACTTAAAATTAACTTTTAGTTGTATCTCCAAAAGTTGATTCTGTTCATCTGGACGTAGCGTTTTCCGTGGGAGAAATGTTTCGTCACTCATCCAAGTGACTTCTTCAGTCTCAGCTGACTGCAGGTTTCCCCAAAAACAGTACATTTGCATAATGACTGGAACCAGCCCAGTGAAGGAACAATGGGCTGGGAAGTCACCAAGGGTTTGGAGATTTACTTACCTGGATGATTGAGAATGCATCAAGACTTTTAGAAGTACTTTTTGTTCACTATAACTGTACTAGCATAATGTCCTTTCCAGTCTATAAGAGTATACTTAAAATATACTCTACTCTAACACAATACTAAACTTAAAATTATACTATTAATTTACTTTTTAGTTTATATTTGACTTACTTCTGATTAAAACATAGTAATTAAAATTCAGTTGAAACTAATTTTTCACATAACAAATGCCTCCATTCCCCAGACAGTCGGATAACAGTTGCAACTATTTGAAGGCTTCCTTTGCAGATAATTACACTCATAGTTAAAGTACCAGAATTATATTGTACGCAGGTGAGAAAATGATTTGAGAGTTTAGATTTATTAACTATTAACCCTTTTCACTCACGGTTTGAACAATTTTATTTTTTTAAATTAATTATTTACCCCACTTACTCTGTTCAAAAAGAGTAAAAAAGAGTAAAAGACATTACACAAGAATTTGTGACAAAGGGGAGTAGCAATTTTAATACATAAATATATTTTTTTCACAGTACTCGATACAGTTATAGATCCAGAGGGCAGATTCTTAATCATTAAACTATCTATACTTGATAAAAAGCTATGTATTGTAAGTATATATGGTCCAAATGTTGACGATCCCTCATTCTTTCACGGTTTTTTCAGTGCACTCTCTGAACACTTAGATGGCACACTTGTTCTTGGAGGCGACCTCAACCTGGCACTAAATGAAGAAATGGATAGGCTCAATACAGCAGGAACTCAGCGTAATTGGCAGTCCACAAATATAATCAAACAGTATATGAGCGACTATGGCCTTTGCGATGCATGGCGCTCCCTTCACCCCACCAGTAAGGAATATACTTTTTTCTCTCACATGTTCATCACTCCTACTCTCGTCTGGATTATTTTTTGGTCAGCAGCTCACTGCTGAGGGACATTTCAGACACTGAGATTCACCCTATAGCTGTCAGCGATCATGCTCCTGTATCTTTAACACTGATGCACAAGAATAATACTACGCCAAGTAAAAACTGGAGATTTAATACATCACTGCTCAAAGATGAAGACTTTATTAAATATTTTAAAAAAGAGTGGACTTCATATTTAGACTTTAATGACACTCCCGGAACATCAGCTTCTGTTTTATGGGAAGCAGGGAAAGCTGTGATGAGAGGTAAAATAATTTCTTTCTCATCACATAAAAAGAAAGAAGAAAACAAAAATATTCAGGAATTAGAAAAAACCATCAAATCCCTAGAAGAAGCCTATGTGTCCCACCAAGATCAGGAAACACTGAACAAAATATGCAAAACAAAACTAGAATTAAATGAGATAATTGAAAAAAAAACAAAATTCTTAGTACAAAGACTACGCTTACAAAATTATGAACATAGTAATAAATCCGGTCAATTTCTAGCAAACCAGCTAAAAATAAATAAAGAAAAAACAACTATATGTGCTGTTCAAGATTCATCTGGGAACACAGTATATGACCCGAAACAAATAAACAACATTTTCAGGGATTTCTATATAACGTTGTATTCACCACAAATAAACCCATATAAAAAGGAAATTGTTCAGTTTTTGGACAACATAACTCTTCCAAAATTATTAGACACTCAAGCAATGGCACTGAATTTGCCACTGACATCAGGTGAACTCCAGGAAGCCCTGATAAGTATGCCCAATAATAAGCCTCCAGGTCCAGACGGCTATCTGCAGAATTCTACAAGGAATTCTGGACGATTCTAGCACCAAATTTTTTACAGAACGTTGTTGGAAATCAAAGAAAATGGCAGACTCCCATCAAATATGAATTCTTCAAACATTAATCTCCTGCTAAAACCAGGCAAAGACCCTGTATATCCCTCAAGCTATCGTCCAATATCCCTTATAAATGTAGACCTTAAAATAATCTGCAAAGCTCTCTCGAAGAGACTAGAGAAAATAACCCCCCTCTTAATTCATCCTGACCAAACTGGTTTCATGAAAGGTAGGCACTCATCAACAAATACACGTAGATTACTTAATTTGATAGACTACTCATACAGTAAAAACCTTGAAACTACAATATTTTCTTTAGATGCAGAAAAAGCATTTGACAGAGTTAACTGGAAATTTCTATTTGCAACTTTACACAAATTTGGTTTTGGATCCTCTTTCATTAACTGGTTAAAAATATTATATAATTCCCCAACAGCTTGTGTGAAAACAAATGACCAGACATCCTCCAGCTTCTGTCTCCTGAGGGGCACCAGGCAGGGATGCCCACTCTCCCCTTCACTGTTTGCAATTTTTATTGAGCCACTAGCAGCAGCAATTAGACAGAATTCAGTAATTAAGGGCATAAAATGCAAGAACGTGGAACATAAAATCAGCCTTTATGCGGATGATGTGTTACTTTTCTCCAAAACTCACAAACCAGTCTCTCTGGGGTAATTGCACTGATAAACTCTTTTGCAAGAATATCAGATTACTCAATTAACTGGTCAAAATCTACAATCCTTCCGATTAATTGCTCCTTCCATAATTCTTCTTCTACACCACTGCAATCTGAAAATATAAAATATTTAGTTATTAATGTTTCTCCCAAGCTTGCAGATCTAACTAAATTAAAACATATCCCACTTTTAAAGAAAGTAGAAGGTGATCTGGCTAGATGGAAATGTCTACCCATATCACTCATGGGAAGGGTTGCCACTATAGAAATGATGGTCTTACCAAAAATAAATTATTTATTCTCAATGATCCCAACTAAACCACCACAAGATTGGTTCAGATCTCTAGATTCATATATGTCCAAATTCCTTTGGAAAGATAAACCCCCACGTATAAGTCTCCAAAAGTTGAATCTGTTCATCTGGACGTAGCGTTTTGAGGGAGAAACGTTTCGTCACTCATCCAAGTGACTTCTTCAGTCTCAGCTGACTGCAGGTTTCCCCAATCTTATAAACAGTACATTTGCATAATGACTGAAACCAGCCCACTGAAGGAACAATGGGCTGGGAGGTCAGTTCCTTAATCATAATTATGCAAATTCTCATGACCATTGATCAACAACCACTGACCAAAACCCACTGATCAAAGACCATGAGTACCATTCACAGAGAGTTGGGGAATGGCTGCAATCACAGCATTGTAAGATGGTGAAAGATGTACCCTTAGGCCCCCTCCTCGATTCAGAGATGGTCTTTCCCTTTTCACGTAAATGGCCTCCTTGACTCAAACCAGCGTTCCTCCCCTGTCCAGGATGTGTACATCCTCATCATTGAAAGAGTGTCCACTGGCCTGTAGGTGTAAATAGACTGCAGAGTCCTGGCCTGACGAGGTAGCTCTTCTGTGTTGTGCCATGTTGTTGGCAACATGAATCTTTTTTATTTAGACTATGATTAAAATAGATATAGATTTACTAATGGCTTACCTGTACAAGGTTATATGAGCAAGTCAGCTGACATCATACTGATAGGGCTCAGATAACTTTAAGGCCCAGTAAGTGTCCCAGTAAAATCCCTTTTACTTCTACTTTTGTGATGCTCAGTATTAGATACGTCATTGGGTTAACATTTAATTTCACCTTGGTGCTCAATGGCTTGTCAGTAGAAAGTCAAATTTCAGCCTTATCAGACTATCATTACTCCCCTTTTTACTTTCTTAGGTTGAAAGTTCATTTGGTCAGTAAAAATGAGCATTAATATATGTATATTTACTGAGGATTTTGAGTGACAGCAGAGGGCAGAGTGGAACTGCTTTTAAATATTCAGATACAAAAAAAGGGGGGCAAGGAAAACAATTGTTAGTGAATGTTATACTGTGGATGACTCTGGATAAGTCCTGGACAGGTTTTTATCTCAGGTTTAATCATTTTAATATCAAGTAAAATCCCCTATAAAAGCTGTTGATCCCCATAGGATCATACCTATTACATTATTTTTGTTATAGCAGTTATGTGTCTTAGAGATAATTCATGGTACAATTTGCATCATCAACATCAGAAATAAATTAAACAGGAAGAGAAAGTCCCAACCTACATTTCGTCTGATGCATTTCAGTCTGATGCTCTCGCAGTCAGCAGCAACACATTATGGATGTTAAAACTCTCAGCATCCAACTTTGTAAGTATTGATTCCATCAATCCATGATACATTAAAATTTTTAGCTGTCATATATCTCTGATGCACAAAATTAAATTTTTCTCTTCAGTGACTGATATTTTGATCCTCGTGGCTTTACAAGCTGACCGCAGCAACTTTGCTGGTGAGTTAGAAATCATATGTGACTGATATAAACAAAAATGTTTAGATTACTAACAATCCTGTAATACTGAGAATAATTTTAAATAATGATATGCCATATTTATTCAAATTTTAGCTAGAGAAAACCAAGTTCAAAAAGCTCTGAAACTGTAAGCAGATCCTTTCTAATATGAACCTTAACTGACTCACAATCTATCAAATTTAGCACATTTTTTCTTTTGTAATAGTTACGCAGTTCGAAAGACTTTCTTATCTTGTTTTAGAAGCAAGTCATATTTTTTGATTGCCTTCTTTCTTGAAATATTTGTCACAGATGCAGTTTTTCCTCACATTGTTCCAAACAGACTTCAGTTTTTTGAATATAAGTCTGTCTCTGTACATTGTGAGGAAGATAACAATTCCACTGAATGGAGCGTGAAGTGGAAATCCCATGAAATAACAAACTCTACCCACACATCGAGCACATCACCATCGCCCTACACAATTTATCCCACCTTTGAAAGTCACAGTGGAGAATACTGGTGTGAAAATGAAGATGGAGAAAAAAGTGAGACTGTGAACATCACTATTACCGGTATGTTGACTAAATACCACACACACACATATATATATATATATATATATATATATATATATATATATATATATATATATATATATATATATATATATATATATATAAGCCTCTATTAAGTAAAAGAAAGATTGAAAGATTGCATTTCAAATTTTCCACATGGCTAGATATGATGCTTATTAGGTGTCATACTTAACAAGCACAGTATACAATACAGGTTTGGGCAATTTCAGGTGTTTAACCACTATCACAACGAAGAAGTTATGTTTTTGTTTTATTACCATAGTCAGATGTTTATTCAATATGATAAATTATTATTATTTATTATTAATAATAATAATTAATATTATTAAAAATATATTTGCTACACTTCCCAGCTGGTTTTGTAATCTTGGAAAGTCCAACCTACCATGTGAAGGAGGGAAATGAGGTGATCTTTAACTGTAAAAACAAGAAAAGTCAGTCAGAACACATAACTGACTTCTACAAAGATGGTGTTTCTCTCGGGACCTGGTATCAAAGCAGCATGACCATCAAAAATGTCTCCAAGTCTGATGAAGGACTCTACAAGTGCAGCATATCTGGAGCTGGAGAGTCACCAGAGAGCTGGCTAGCTGTAATAAAACAACATGAAGGTTATTTTATTTTTATTATTAAGAATATGCCTGTGTGCATGTTTTTTATATGCTTTAAGATGCTCATGTTTAATATCTTCTTTTCACCACCCTACAAAGAGACTGGACTTTCACAAAGTCTCTTCCCTGAGACACTCATTCTGCTGTGGACTGTTATCTGTGTTTTATTGGTGGATCTGCTGTTGGTGGTGTTGGGCCTGCTTTATCAAAACAAACAAAAAAGTACAGAAACCAGGTCTCCTAGAAATTAGATAGCTATAGATAGACTGTTTATTCCTTGATATTTGCTTATATGTCAGATATTACTGTCATGCTATTAGCCACATAAGCAAATTGCATTTAAAAAACGTTTTTATTTTTTAAATGTATTAGCTGCTGAGGTGTTGATTATTATATATCATTACATTAACATTTCCTAATTTTTGCTACCTCTCCTCTGCTCTCTTTCCTACTGATGTAATTTTTTTCATGTGTCCTTCAGTATCAACCTGTTTTTCATCAGAACGAAATTCTTGCACACATGAAGACGACACAGGCAAGAAACTGTTTCCTTGTTTAGTGGAATGTGACTAAAACCTTAGAAATGCCCAAGGCACTTTTCCCTTTTGTTTTAATCCCACACCCTTATGAAATTTTTAGAGTTTAATGTTAATTTATTATTAACGGTTATAATTTTGTTAAGATAGAAACACTTTTTCTTTTGTGATAACATCTGTGCAAACCTACAATTCCACAATTCCCTTTTGGACTGACCTCTTGTGCACTCAAACATGTAGACAGAGAGCTAAAGGCAGCCAGCAGAGGTGCTTTTGAGATAGTTTTATCATATAAGGATAGCAAATTACAAATTAAATAAAGTCTGGATATTCAATCTGAGATTGCAAGCATACAGAATGCTGAATTACCTACAGGGTCATTCTCTGTAACATCAGGTAAATCTAAACAAAGTTCCCACATGACTCCCAAAATCTCAGATTTTTTGTCTCAGGCTGTAACATTACAAAATATGGCACAAGTGAATTGCTGTGAATACTTTCCAGATGCACTGCATATATTGAAGCCATAAAAACTTTTATCTTCATGCTTTAAACATTTTCTCTCACAGGTCCTCCAAGTACATAGTGGTGGGTCAAGATTTGGCACTTTTGAGCATTATAAGCCCTCATAACTTGCTGCTGATGGGATTTTTCACATTTGACACCACAGTCATTCCATCACAGAAAAATATACATAATAACAGAAAAAATGAAACCAATGCATACAATTTTGAGAAATGCTAACATGAATAAACAATATTATTTAAACTATATCTAGATCTGTATCATAACAATTTAGCAATTTAATAATGACAAATATGTGTTAATTGTACAATAGTTTACTGACTGGAAGCACTGGAAGCACTACAGATTAACCACGTTAACCAAATTAACTTGGTCAGGATTATCAAGAAGCTCATCAAAGCTCTATAATAATTAAACCTTTAAAAACAAATAAGTAATGCTGATATTTAACGGTGTACCTAACTTGCAAATACAATTCCAATCAAAAGTTTAAGACCACTTGAAAAATGGCAAAAAAAAATCATATTTTGCATGTTTGGATCTTAACAAGGTTCCAAGCAGAGCTTCAACATGTAACAAAATGAAATGGGAATGAAACAAAACATTTTTTGAGCATGTAATTTATTAAAAAAACAACCCTTAAACTGAAGCAGGCTGTTTTACAGCTGATCAAAAGTTTAGGATCACATGCCTTTAAAAGGCTAAATCTGTGCAAAAATGTGGATTCATTGTCATTATCTGTCAGGTAGTCACACTGTCATGATGTTTTGATGGGAAAGGCAAAAAAATGTTCCCTTTTTTAATGTGGTTTGGTTTATGAACTGCATAAGCGGGTCTGTCGCAGTGCACCATCGCAGCTGAGGTGGGACACAGTAAGACAGTCATTTGGAATTTCTTAAATGATCCTGAGGGTAATGGAACAAAAAACTCAACCACTAGACCACAAAAAATTTCACCAGCACTGAGCCGGAGGATCCATTTGGCTGTCTGTCAAGACACTGAACAATCCTCGACTTAAGTGAAGGCCATTACTGGTGGCGACCCATGGTGCAACCCCATAACCATCAGACGGCATCTGAGACTTAAGGCCTTCAAAAATAAAAGACTTCTTCAAATTCCTTTTTCTCCTTGAATGCCACAGAATTGATTGTTTGGACTTTGAAAGAGAGCACCAAACATGGGACATTGAAAGGTGGAAGAAAGTTTTATTCTATTATGAGAACCTTGATGGTCCTGATGGTTTTCATTGTTGCTGGCATGACAAGCAGATCCCACCTGAGATGTTTTCTACATGCCATAGTGTAGGGGGCGCCATAATGGTCTGGGGTGCTTTTTCCTCCAGTGGAACAATGGAGCTTCAGAAAGTGCGGGGCGTCAAACGGCCACTGGTTATGTCCAGATGTTGGAGAGAGCATCCCTCATGACTGAGGGCCCTCGTCTGTGTGGTAACGACTGGACTTTTCAACAGGACAACGCTACAGTACACAATTCCTGTAGGACAAGAGGCTTCCTCCAGGAGAATACCATCACTCTTTTGGAACATCCTCCATGTTCCCCTGATCTAAATCCAATTGAGAACCTCTGGGGATGAACGGCAAGAGACAACAGTTCCAGACACTTTGCAGTTGTCTTCAACACTTGGAGAAATGTTCCCACTCGCCTCATGGTAACACTTGCATTAAGCATGCTGCAACAAATTTTTGCAGTGATCAACAATAACGGTGGAGCTACTCATTATGAGTTCATGTTTGGAAATTTGATTTCTGTTTTGGTGAGGTTTACAGGTTTTTTGGAGGTTCTAAACTTTTGATCAGTTGTAAAACAGACTGTTTGAGTTTAAGCGTTTTTTTTTCAATAAATGTTTTGTTTCATCCCCATTTCTTCTTGTTGCTTGTTGAAGCTCTACTTGGAACCTTTTTAAGATCCAACCATGCAAAACGTGATTTTTTTTGCCATTTTTCAAGTAGTCTTAAACTTTTGATTGGGACTGTATTATTGTCTGACTCAAACTCCTGATAAAGGTATCTTATATAAACATCAGATTTTAACCATGATACATACTGCATCCATGACATGCATCTTAAAAATCACATTAAATCCTCATACCCCACCTTTGTTTATTTTTAAACATTTCAGTCTTGCAAGAGGAGAACACCCAAGTAAAATATGCCATGCTAGAGAAAGGTAAACTTTTTGAATCATTTATATTTTGTGGGGGTTTTCAAGAAATAAATGAGTACATAAATAATGGCATGTGAGAGAACAGCATTTAAGTTTTCAGGCTTTGTCTTATTTTGTTTTTTTGTACACACACACACACACACACACACATACATATATATATATATATATATATATATATATATATATATGTATTAGTGCTGTCAAAATTAACGCGTTGATGCAAATTTTTAACACAATTAACGCATCTGCAGTATAGAGTTACCGTCGCACATGAGCAAATGTGCAGTTGATCTGACGGGCAGCTGAATCAATCAACTCAATATGGAAGATGATAAATGCACATTGGCCCTTTCGATGGGAGATTTGAGTATTAAAAAAATAACAAGACGGAACAGTCGACCGACATAAAGTATTATGCACGTTGTGCAAGAAGGAATTTTCTTTTCACCGAAGCACTTCCAGCTTAAAATATCACATTGACACAAAGCATACGTTAGTCGGGGATGCTGCTAGGAGTTTGGCTAACGCGTCACCCAGCTTGCGACAAACCACTCACGGAGCATCGGGGGCTCAGTACTTCTACATCGGACATACTGACTAACAAAACTGCCAAGTGGATTGCAACAAACTGCAGACCTGTTAATATCGTTGAGAACACATGCTTTACAAAGCTTTGGTTCCTCATTTCAAGGACTTGAAGTGCCTCCCCAAGAGTGACAGAGAGAGAGAGAGTGGATGAATGTTTACTGAGTTTTTGTTAACATGAATGTTCAAGATGTTCAATAAACATGTTAAGTGCATACATTTTCATTTTTTTCTCGAGTCTGTTTGCTCATGCAAAATGAAATGCGATTAATATAGAATAAAAATGAATGATATTTAATCGTGATTAATCAAAATTACTCCACAGTAACCCTGTGATGAATCTGAGTAAACATTTAAATTGTTTGACAGCACTAATATATATAATATATTAGTGTATACTTACCTATTAGTATATAGGTTTTTTAAAAAGTTGTATTTCACGGAAGAGAACCTGTGTTAAAAGACTGAAGAAAACTATTCAAATTTTCTTTGAATTTAAGCATACAGTCTTTGTGTTTATTCTGCATTTACCTTATTATATTGCATAAATGTCAGTTACAAGCTTAAATATAAAGTTGAAAAAATGTAATTGCAGCCAGGCTATTGATCAAGTAATTGCAATTAATCGCAAATAATTACAGAAAATTGTGAGATTAATTAGTTATTTTTTTTAAATCTATTGACAGCACTAATATATATATATATATATATATATATATATAGAGAGAGAGAGAGAGAGAGAGAGAGAGAGAGATATGCATTTTGAATTTGATGCATTTGTTTCCAACACAGAACTGAAAGTGTCCACAGCAGACATCAATCCATGTTTTCAAGAAGAGACTGCCATCTATTCTTCAGTGAACTGAGGCTCATTCATCCATCCCATTCTCTTACAACCTAAACCCTGGGCAGGTCACCAGGTCATGGCTAATACAGAGCGTAAGCCAACCATTCAGACTCACATTCACACCTATGAGCAGTTTAGAATCATCATTTAACCTGACCCTATTAACCGGCTGACTGACTGAGGCTCATACATACTTTACTTGCTGGACTTATGTTAATATCATTAACAGTTATTATCCTAAAAGCATAGCTTTTTTCTTTTTTTATTGTTTTATTTTTGTAACCTGCTTGGTCTGTTACCACGTCTAAAGATGCTTGTCAGGGGGCTGGGTCTCTGAGTTATTTTGTATTTTTGATTACTTATGATATTTTGAGATAATATTCTGGTGTTATTATTAGTTTGTCTTAGTTTAAGTTTAGTCTAGTTTATGCTATTATCCATGTATGTTTCTTCAGTCTGTCATGTCTCATGCCCTTCTTATGTTCTCTGTGGGTCAGTCTGCCTCTCTCGTTCCTTCTCTCTGTCTCTCGTATCAAGCTTGCGTGTCTCAGTTTATGTCTCTCCATGTTTCCTGTTTTATTTTGAAAGTCTTCTGTTTCCATGTTCCATGTGTTTAGTTTTGCTTTCCCTGTGGCATCATGTTCATGGGCGTTTCTCAATATGCGTACTTGTGCGTACTTGCGTTCTCGTGTACTCGTGATACGTCATCAGTCGGAGACCAAGTACTGTTCCAATTCGAAGTACGCATCAAGCCGAGAATGCGAAAAAGTCCCGGATGTGTTCTCGCTCCGCCCGTTTTATCGAGCATGCATCGGTGTGGACTTGGTACAGCTAAATATCCCAGAATGCATTTCGTCCAGAACAGCGGACTCCCGGCACATCGTTTTCAACCCCCCCCCCCCCCCCCCCCGCCCGCGGTCTTTTCGCTACTCAGGTTAAACAAACCCCAGCAGCTGTCTATTGTATTAAATGTCCACTAAAATAAAAATAGAAGCGTTCTAACATCTCACCTGCTTGTTTTTATTAAGGTATGTACACGTATGTACATGTACACTATTTTTATTAATAGAGGTTTCACTACTGAGGTTAAAAATGATATAAGTCACTTAGATCACTTCTAAATGTTAATGTTTGGTTTATTTCAGTGTTTTATTTGTTCCTGAGTAAACCGGTTTGGCTGTGATTAAAGTTAAGCTTCATAACATGTTACTCACAGTTAAATTAAGAGGGGACGGCAGTAAAAACTCCGGACCTGTGACATCATCACGTACGCTGGTGTTCCAATTGTACAAATCGCGAGTCCGTGCTCGCGTTCTCGGCGAGTCCGTACTCCCGTGCGTTCTCGGCCAGTACGTACTCGCCGAGAACGCGAGTATGTACTCACGTACTTGAGAATTGAGAAACGGCCCATGTGTGTCAGCTGTGTTTCCCTAGGTATTTACGCTTCCCTCAGTGTCGGATTGTCTGTCTGTCTCATGTCATGTTACTTCAGGTCTCAGAGTTCTTTTCATGCTTTGGTTCAGGTTTGTATTTCTCATCACAGTTTTTGCATGCATTTTTCTAATTCATGTTCATGTACCATTTCATAGTTTTTATGTTAGTTTTAGTTTAACCCAGTTTAGGTTTTAGTTTCGTTTTTTTTTCTTCTCCAGCTCACCTTACCTTGTTTTCTGTTTGATGTCAGCCTTTATAAACAGGTCACTTTTTGTTATACTTTTTTATACATTTTTTCTCCTGTGTCTGCTTTTGGCTCTACACCACAAACACCCCAGCTGCTCCGCCGTAACAGTGCGTGTATATACATATATACGCAGATGCTGCTTCTTTTTAAATACATTCACTGTGGTTTGCAACCAACATGACATCACACTGCTGTTTTATGTTCCCATTAAAATATTAAACCACTGACACCCTCTCGAATGCAGCACTGTGTATTTCTGAAACCCACGTACTCAAATAAAGTTCAACTAAAGCTAACTGACAGTAACTTTTTAAATTTGTGTCATGATAGTTCAGTTAAGCTTAGATTAAACACTTATTTTTCAACCAGTTAGAATGAAAATGAACTGAAATGCTGCAGTGTTTGAAAAAGAAATAAAGGGTTACCCAATATATTTAAATCTTAAAGATTTCAATCAGTCAGAATAACAATGCAAACTGAAATGCCTCTGTGTTTGAAAGGTAGTATGATACTGGTTTAATAAAAAGCCATATTTTGAATATATTTAAACCCAAGTCTCAAGTTTTAAAAAACCTGAAACCCAGAAATATCATGAAAAAAAACATGGAATTATATTTAGTTTGCATCATAAAAGTTATTGTGCCGAGATTGCTCAATCAGCACCTGGGTTCCTCAACCATAACTCATGTACCCCATCCTTTTCCTTCCAGAGATGCAGCAAATACGCTTCCTATCTTCACTGAGTTCTGAGATGAGAGAATTATTGTAAGAGCCAAGTAACAAGAATTTCAGATTTACCTTGTGTGGTTAAGGTAGTGGGTGTGCTTCAATAAGAAACATTTTTAGATTTGTCGTGTGATTCTCAGCTAAGCATAGTTACCTGTTTGGTTGTAAACTGTTTGGATGTGTTTGAGAAAAATACTATTGTATTGAAAAATACTATAATACTGACTGCAAACACGTGGTGTGGCTGCTGATTCCACTGCTCGGTACACCCGATTAGGAGGAAAAATCAGGAGTGTTTAACTCAAACTTTTTGGTCAGATGACTGACCGGTGCACCTGACTCAATCAGTCATTTTATAAAATGCTCTACAAATTCTAGCATATAGCTCACAGATGGATTTTCATATTTCACTGCAGCAAGCCACAGTAATGAGAAACTACACTGATAAAGTCACAGAGAGTGGAAGTGAACACTATGTACAGGGCTGCACATAAGTGGTCCGCAGGTGCGCATTCGCTGTCAAAATAAAAGACGTGCACCAGATAAGAAGTTAGAACGCGCTTTTGCGTACATATGATGTTCTGGAGGAGGACAGACATTTGTTCAGAACTCTTAAAGATGTCAAAGAAGCAAGCTCCGTAAGCAATTACTTTGGTGTTCCTCCACCGCAAAAGAAGCGCGTATTCCCGGAAATTCAGAGAAATTCCAAGAATACACGTTTCTGTTATTATCTCACTTATTATCTCACAAATATAACCCCTTCCCCTAAGTGGCACATTAAGATTTTTTTAATGTGTTTATGAAATTGATATTATCTGGCTATGTAATTTTTAAGAATGTCAGCTTTTCTGTAAATATATCTTGCTTCAGTCATTGTAATTTTAAAACGCAGAAATAATAAAGGAAAAAGAAAAAAGTAATTGCTGGGTTTTTTGTTTTGTTTTGTTAGCAATTATTATAGTTTAACCTCCTAGGACCTGACGTCCACATATGTGGACATCACATTTTGGGTTATTTAGACCAAAATACTAAATTTTGCTCTATAAGGGCCTGATATCCACTTACGAGGACATTATACTGCCACTGTCCTATCAAAATTTAAAGCCAATGTCCTCATATGTGGATCTCATTTTTCTCAGAAACAAAACAAACAGAAACAGAAACAAAAATCTGGCAATTCTTTATTTGTAGATTCATCAGGGCCCAATCAGCCCAAATAGCAAAGAAAATTGAAAATGCATGCCATGAAAGAGTTTGGGTCATAGGAGGTTAAGGTTTTATTGAACACTGAAGTCACAGGGTGGAGGTTGGAGTGGACTGAGCTGAAATTTACTGACAATTTATTCCTATTGAGCCCTCAAAGACCAGGATTTCAGTAAGTGCAAAAGTATAGAAACCGCTTGGAGAGCCGAAGATATTTCAGTTCCAAAATAAAACAACAATTAACTTTTACTGTTATTTCTTCAAGTTCAGACAAAAAGATGTGCTCTTTCTAATATATATATATATATATATATATATATATATATATATATATATAGATATATCCATGATAAAAATATGTTTCTGTGGTAAAAAGTAACTTCTGCCGTTTGTTACACATCCATACAAATTTACTAGCGTCAATAATTGATTTTTTTTTTCTAAAACAGTTTCAAAGTGTGTGAGCAAGTCAAGCAGTTGACCTAAATTGAAGACCTTCTCCTCACACACACATACCGCCTTTATTAGTCTCAATCTCAATGACATTAGTGTCAGTTAAACCATTTTGTCTTACCGGCTTGGTTTGTTAACATGTCTGAAGATGCTGTGCATATGTACACAGCTGCTGCTTCTTTTTAAATACATTCACTGTGGTTATCTACTAACAGTGCACTGCTTGATGTTCCCATTAACATATTAAACCACTGTCATGGCCTAAAATACACTCTGCTGAATGCCGCATTGTATTTCTGAAACCCACACACAAATTAAGTTCAACCCAAGTTAAATAACACATCAACTGACACTATACCTGAAATGTATCTTATTACAGTTTGCTTAAACCTTTAATAGCTACAGAACAACAAAAGCACTAAACATGTCACTTTTTTTTCTCAGATAGTACAGGGTGGGGGAATTATTGATTACTTTATCTTAATCTCTTTACATTTTTTAATGACAGAATATTCAAATGTTGTGCCACATTACAGTAGCAGATAAATGATCTTGTGCCTCTGCCACACATATTTAATACTGACTGAGTTTTTACTTTTCAGTGAAAGAAGAACTCTGCTCTGTAAAAACCACATCCTCTGTAACATTTTGCCCTGCTGTGTGATATGGTATTTTACCTCCACCTCACATCAACTTTCAGACAGAAACCTGTTCTCTGAACTGGAACTCCTCCTATAAGCATCCTTAACACTGAGCTGCTTTCACAGTTGGAGTTTTTCCTTCAGTGTTACGGCTCCTTCTGTTATATCTTTACTCTATAGTAATAAAGTTATAGCCAGTTTTTGAACTGAATTGAATTTTATGAACTTTAAAGGTCATCCATGGCTCAGTGCTTCCCTCTAGTGAGCCACTGTGGGAAGTATATATATATATATATATGTATATATATATATATATATATATATATATATATATATATATATATATATATATATATATATATATATATTGGTGTTGTTGGAATGCTACTACGCAAGTAACCCTGGTGGAAGGGGTGAGGGACCTATGGCATATTCTATACCCATCCATCCACATTGACGGCAAAACAACTAGTAGCTCAGTTTTCCTACATTTGGAAGAAGGGACTGCTCTCACAGCTAGAGACTGATGAGGTACAACACGCATGGGAGCCAGGACGACAGGTCAGGGGGGAGATATCAGCACCCCCACCCGAGATTGGGTACCAAGCCCCAAGTGCAATAGAAGAAGGATCGTTGAGTGTGAGAGGAACTGACCTGAAAGATGGCAAAGCTTGAAACCTGGATCCCCCCTACCCAGTCACCAAGACTACGTGAAGTACCCTCAGAAGATCTTATAGATGATGTGAATGGAACATTACAGTTGATACTAACTGCCACCATTACCAAGACTAACAAGCTGATCTACAGCAAGGCAGCAGTGATCAGTGAGATGCATGGCTGAAAGTTGAACAGCCACAAGGAACAATACCCTCCATCGAGAAGGAGACTAGAAGCTAAGATTAAGGTAGCACGGGGGGAGGTTAGCCAACTATCGGAGCTGCAGAAAGGTGTGACAAAGAAGGTGCCTAAGGAGTACAGCAAGCTGTAAGGCCACTGGAGGTGTCTGCAAAGGATGTTCTCAATCTGAAGGCCACCTGTTTCCTTGGAGGGTGGTAGGATACAAGGATTTGCAATTTTTTTTAAAAAAGGATTTGTGTTTTACTGAGATCTCAGGACACTTTATTTTGCTACTGTTTTTTTTTTTTTTTTTTGGGGGGGGGGGGGTCACATCTGATACCGGATGCATCAGAGAGCACAACTGTGACAAAAGACAATCCAAATAACTTTGAACACTTACCAAATAGTGAATATTGAATAGTGCACTCACCTGAAATGGACAGCGTACCTAATACATTTATGGACACTTGAAGTGATGATATTGGACATCCTGAAGGTCAAATTATTGAGGTGAACTTTACGTTGAAATGATTCAAATGGTTTTGGTTCATGTCTATAAATGTTTAAATGGTACACTCAAATCACTTTTGTCCTTTAAGTCATTGTCAGTGTCTCATTTTGAGTGGAGTGAGTGTTTTTCTTCTCCAAGTTGAGTTACCACTTCCAGTCTCCTTACGATCCTAACTGAACCCAACAAGAGTAGATTCTAGATGTTAATTTTTATTTGACTTAAGATGACAGATTACTGGGGATTTGATTAATTCTGACTACTCAGTTAAAAAGCTTGACAAAACAATTTTTAATTACAGTAATTAAAAATAATAAGCTAATGTATACACAGTTTTCAGGGCCATTACTGAAGTATCTTGAAGCTTTTTCTGATGCAACAGGCACATCTGCCTCAACTGACATAACTGGTGCTGAGGAAACATCGTCTGAAATTTTAGTCATTTACTCCCTAAAGAGTCATCTGCTCCCTAAAGGCAACCATAACTGAGGACTTTACTTAGGCCCCACAGGCTTCTACATCTTCTTCTGACATGTCTGCAGAAGTCTTCATTTCATGTCTTTTATCCTGTCTTCCTTCTCTCCCCAACCAGTTGTGGAGGATGGTTGCCCCTCCCTGAACCTGGTTCTCCTGGAGATCTCTTCCTGTTAAAAGGGATTTCTTCCTTCCCGCTGTTGCCAAAGTGCTTTCTCATGGGGGTCATATGATTGTTGGGCTTTTCTCTGAATTGAATCTAGTTATGAGCTGTTCATGTAATTTGGTGGTTGTGCTGGAAGTTGGGGTTATATAAGAAGTCTTTTTTTAGGCCCACCAAAATCTTAGGGCCGCCCCTTCTCAGCCCATCAATAGGGTTCAAGAGTGTGTTTTTACCAGGGTTTCAGACACTGATGTTGAAACAGCACTGGTATAAAGGTGGTGTTGCTTTTAGCAGTTTCACCCCAGTTCTTTTTATTCCTCAGGCCTCCAGAGACGACACCGGGACTCAGTAGTTATTTCACAAAACCTTTATTCATCTTCAATCACTCATGCACCTTCTAGAAGGGAGATTTACATGGCCCGGCAATTCCTCTGCAAATCTCAACTTCTTTGTCTGTTACAACCAATTGTGTGTGTGTGTGTGTGTGTGTGTGTGTGTGTATGTGTGTGTGTGTGTGCAAGTGAGTGAATGTGTGTATGTGTCTCTGTGTACATGACTTCCATGAATTCCTCTGCAAATCTCAACTTCTTTGTATGTTACAACCAATTGTGTGTGTGTGTGTGTGTGTGTGTGTGTGTGTGTGTGTGTGTGTGTGTGTGTGTGTGTGTGTGTGTGTGTGTGCACGTGAGTGAATGTGTGTATGTGTCTCTGTGTACATGACTTCCTGCCAGTCATAAAAAGCCATCTCCACTCGTCCAAGCTACACCAAACTCCTCTACAAAACATAGTTAACAGATTACAAGCACTGAGACCCCCACTCTACTTCCATTTGGCAGTTTCCACTGGGCCATTAGCCTCTTGTTGTCTTACTTTTACAGCTAAGCATGTGGAGGGTCTCCTGCAAACCTTCTAAGTTGTGACAGTTATGAGCCTTTATTACATTCAGGGACAAAGGTAACAGACTTCTTCTCTCTTTCCTATCTGTTCCATACAGTCCTAGCATCCCCCAAATGTGGCTTCCTATTTCCTTTTATGACAGGCAGACCCCCAGCGTCAATAAATTCCTCTCCCTCTACACAATTACACACACACTCAGGCCTATAGCTAAACCAACCTAAAACACACACATTCACAAATTCTTTCCTATTCCTCTGATCTAAAGCTGCACCCTCTCATCTCAGCAAACCTAAGCACTTTGTATTCTAATCATTGTTTTCTTGTACTCACAGTGGCAAAATAAAAAAAAAGATTCTGATTTGATTGTTCTTTGCACTGTGGATCACTCCAAGCAGTAAAAATCAGAGGGATTTAAAATTATTTAACAGAAGTAAAAACACCAAAATGGATGTGTGCTAGCTGTGTGTCTCTGGGTCAGTGGATTAGAGATGGCAGCCCTAACTTAGCACTCTATGTAACCAACCTGAGGTTGTACTAAAGCCCAAACCAAAGCTGCTATATCTGGTCTAGTTCTCAAGAAATAATGCATACTGATCATGAAAGCCAAAATTAATGAGTAGAAATCACACAGAGTTTTAGTTATTTACGCTCTTTGCTGAGAACTTGTAATGTCTGATTAAAAGGATTCAGATAACTATGAAAGAAAGAAGGACTATCAATGCAACTTAACAAATAAATCTATGTAATACACCCAACCATTTGACAAGCATTTCTAGCTTGTGCAATGCAATTAAGCAATTAAAAACACGCAATCAACCCCTGTGCAGGATATGCATCACTGGACTGGCACAGCATCAAGACCTTGAGTTGTTTACAATACCCAGAAATAAAATACTCCCAGGCACAACCTCAAAATAAATTAATAATTTCTTCATACACAAAAACTTGTAGACGGTTGGAAGACCTGCCTTATATTATATATATGATTATAATTCAATTTTGTTACAAAGAAAACTCAGTCGAGTTTCAGTAACTGTAAAAGTTGAAGTTTCAAAAACATCTTTCAAACACAAAGTTAGGGTGATCTTTTTAGTACATTATCAACTATTTAGCCGCTATTGAAAGTAGAGTATCTATATTCTGTAGCAGCCGGTCTACATGGTTCCTTGATTTTTCATATTCTCTCTTCTGCTTATCTAGTTTCCATGTGACTTTTAGCAGGTCTTCTTTTTCTTTCAGCAACCCAGGTGTATTCTCTACTTGTTGAAGATTCATTTTGTTCTCCTTTTTCTCTTCTTCATTCCTTTTAAGATGCTGTGTAAGTTGATCTTTGTGTTCCTCAAGCTCCACCTTTTGTTTCTTCAGAGTATGAATCACTGCATTTTTCTCCTCCAAAGCTATCATTGATCCAAAACAGAAACATGTTAAAACACTGTAGTAAACAAGTGTAGCAAAAACATTGGTGTTATTTTAAACAAAATTACAATTTAATAATGGATTGCATTTATATAGCGCTTTCGAGGCCCTCAAAGCACTTTACAATTCCACTATTCATTCACTCTCACATTCACACACTGGTGGAGGCAAGCTACAGTTGTAGCCACAGCTTCCCTGGGGCAGACTGACAGAAGCGAGGCTGCCATATCGCACCATCGGCCCATCTGGCTATCACCAGTAGGCAGTAGGTGAAGTGTCTTGCCCAAGGACACAACGACCAGGACAGACAGAGCAGGGGATTGAACCAGCAACCTTCCAGTTACAAGATGAGCTTCCCAACCCCCTGAACCATGGTCGTCCCAATTTGAAGATATAATTCAATACGCAAGGAAATCTAAATAGATTTTCTTCCTTCTTTTTTTTCAATATATGATGTTCATTTTTGTTGGCCTTTATTCAACTTTTATTTGATAGACAGCGAAGAAAGGACAGGAAAGCGGGGCAAGAGAGACAAGGAGGAAGACATGTGGCAAAGGGCCGCAGGTCAGACTCAAAGCCAGGCATGTGGTCGCCTGCTCAACGTACTGAGCTAAACCAGCACCCGATATGATGTTTCATTTTTGAGAGTTCAGACAAAAGACAGCAATATACATTAATTAGCCCAAGAGGATTTCACTTTTGGAAGCAATACGTCAGAAAATGAAAGCACACATTGGATTTATAATACCTGAAAGAAATAAAAATAAAATAATCAGCATTTTCATGGCATTATGTAAAGCTTCGATTCTGGAGGCCAATCTTCAATATTTTGACCACAAGTATTCTGTATGTAACTGCCACATAGATATCCTTAATCCATCTGCTCTCTGTTTTGAACCTGGAGATATTTTACCTCATCACATACATCAAGATTGGTATTAGAAGGTGGTATTGGTATTAGATTTAAAGTCATAATGTTTTAGAGACATGACCTTTTAAATGCAGGTTATGACATCAGTCTTAGTGATATTATATTTGATATCATATTCTATAACGCATAATAAATCTATAGAGCAGAACTAAATCAGTCATGCGACCAATATTCGAAGCTTTTGGCTGGTGAGGCACCCAAATTATTGATTGAAAAAAAAACTGTCCTCACATCCATTGTCGGGCATTCCTGGTGAACATGTCCTGACTGCCTGCACCTCAGAAACACTTGCTGCTGGGCCACTGCGACCTGTGTAGAGACAGCAGATGGAAAGGTGTTAGTGGGTGAACTCAGCCACTGCTCTGCAGCAGCATGTCCTTGTCTAACACAATTATCAATATGTGTTCTAAATGGGGGTGAGAGACTATTACCCCAACAAAGAGAATAAATAGAAATATGATCAGGCTGTTTAATCATACTGCAAATCTTTCCATATATACAAGTGCTTGAACTCACGTGGAGACACTCTTGTGTCTTCATTTTGTCCTGCATCCTCAGAAGACAGTAAAGAATTCTCTGTTGATTCAACTGATTCTGAAATGAATGTGTGATGCATCAGCAATGTGTTAAAGTCTTGAGCAACCCCTCATTTTTTTTTTGGTTTACTTGAAATGAGCCAGACTTTTGTGTAACTTTTCAAAGTAGTTTTGATCAATACTTCTCCAGACTTTTTAAAGGTCTTTCTATGGACACTGGCTATATTTTTTTAAACTCATTTTCATCTTTCGGAGGAGTTTTACCAGGTGTGTGTCTGTGTGTTTTAACTACTTAACCAGAACTGTGTTGTATGTACACAAAACAGACTACTTAGCAACAAACCAACTTTAAAGATTATCTTTGGCTCTTTGTTACCGTCATCCAGAAACACATCTTTTTTCTTTTTACATTTGTTTAATTGGAGCTATTAAAAATGCCAAAAATAACAGAGTTTGACAGGATAACATTTTATTTTTGTACCAAAAAGGTGGTTCTTAAAGAGCTATTTCCCAAAAACATTGCATAAATCAACACAGTGTGCAGTATGTTCTTAGAAAAATTTCAGAAACTGGACAGGTGGACGAGAAAGGATGTGGCAAACCTAAAAAAAATTATCTAGAGCAGATAAACAATATCTGAAAGTGATGTCTCCACAAAATAGGAAAACCTGAGGCATACAATATATCTGGTCTTTTATTTGATAGATCTACTGTATAAGAGGTCTACTGTATATAAGACCACAGGTGCAGGCTGTATTATTATGTGTATTATGTGCTGGACCCTGACACAGTCCAGCACATAACAGCAGGGTGCAAGATGCTAGCTGGCAGGGCATACATACAGTTAAGAGTTTACCCCCAAGTTAGGCAAGGGTTCAAGCTCCCAGGCCTCTGGTAGAGGACCCAAACTTGAAGGATAGACTGCCCCACAGGGGCGAGAGGGGAATTTTATACTACACACAGACAACTACACCACTGACAACAGCTATTGGAAAGAAAACCAAGATCATTTCACCTTTGGATTCATTAAGCCAGAATATAAATGCATATGTTAGATTTGTAATACTTGTAATAAATAAAATAGAATAAGCATAATTTCTGTGGCATTATGTTTAGCCCTTGTGAGATTCTGGAGGCCTGCTTTTCAGTATTGTGGCCGAAAGTATTCAGTATGTAGCTCCCTGCAAAATAGTAGCTGCAACAATCTTTACTTCCCTTCTGTGTGGAGTTTGCATGTTCTCCCAGTATTTGTGTGTATTCTCTTAGAGAACTTCGGCTTCCTCCCACATCCCAAAAACATGCAGTTCATGTTCATTTACTTTGAATGATACGCTATCAATTTAGGGATCATAATAATTAATTTGAAATTGCTTTGAAATTTTCAAAAACAGCTATTAAACAAATGTGTCTTACCTATGTTTCTCCTGTTGTACCAAGTACAGAAAGCATATCCAATAAGACTCACACCAATTGCCACAGTACCTAAGATTAAATAAAAGGCAGTTCTGGATAAATGAATCCTGGAAGAATGTTAACAAAGACAAATAAACAAACACACACAAAACTGCTAACACATCTAAAAAAGTTCATGTCTTGCCCTCTCTTTCCCTCTGCGTCCCTGCCTTTCTTCCCTGCCCTGTCCAATGAAGCCATTAAAGGCCAAAATTTCAAAATTTCAAAAAGCATTATAGTAAAGTTAAAAATTTTTGGTTTGGTATTAGTAATGCTGAAACAAAGAAGATATAAAAACAGTGCTCACTGAAACAGATTGAGCACAGATTGCCTACAATTTAAAACTGACTTTAGAGTTGGCTACAACAAAATAAGAAACACAATGTATTGCTCTAGTTAGGTCTAGCTCATGTTACAGCAGATTCTATAATCTAGAAATTTAAAAAGAGCCAAACAGAAAGTAATAAGAAAAGAAAATATGGAGGCTGTATACTACTCATCCACTAATTTACCTGATATCATCTTGTTCATCTCACTTCCAACAGCAGTAGACAGAATATGTGAACGCACCAAGGGGCTGCAAACAGAAATTGTGAAAATCCAAATATATTATATAAAGTAATTTTTTTTTAATATATGAACAACTGATGAGCAATCTAATTTTCTCAAAGTCAACTTCACATTAAATGAACATAAGAGACTAAACATAAGAGACTGTTTCTTGAGAACATGACTTTTTGATATGGTTCATTATAGTCTTGTCCAGCTTCTTAAAATTTTAAAGGACACATAGCACCTAGACCGAAATATCACTGTATACATGTTTTTGGCAAGTAAGTTTTGAGCTCTCATCTTTGGCATGTTTTTAAAGACTCAACTAAACAAAAAATTATGTTTATTTTTTTCAACAGGTTTACCCATTAAAATTTAAATAGGTTCTTGATAAGTTGTCTGTTATGTCCAAATGCAACACAGGTTCATCCCTTGAGTGAGGTGCCCTTTCTTATGCTTCATCTCATCAATGTTAAGGAGCTTAACAAACAAACAAACAAACAAAAATATTCCTCTTCAAATGCACAGGTTCACTAGACTGGACTAAAAATGTGTGGAAAAGCAGCAACTGTCAAAACAAAACCTGTGCAATATATAAAGTAATTTTGGGAAAATAATTATGGGAAAGGTTAAACATTCAGGAAAAAATAAGCTATCATAGGCTCATTTTCTTCTGTCCTATTTCATGACCTCTTCAGTCTGCTGTATTTTCTGTCATTTTTTCGTATATTTTATCAGATGATGAAGCTCATTATTGACAAACATTTATTTAAAACAGAATAGTGATACAGTTACAGCAAAACAGCTGAAGTATATGATCCATATCAGTTTTATTAATACCACAATATTTTAATTAAAAAAGCTTTTAAAATGTCTGGTTCTGGTTAAATGTCACACCCTGACTTACTTTTCCATGCTAATAAAGAGAGAAAAAACTACCTACACATATAACCACTTCGTTGCTCTTAGCCAGCTGACAGCCAGGAGCAACTTCTGTTAAAATCAAAAATTTCTCCTGAGGACAGCGCATGCTCTCACAGTTACCCCAATATAACACAAGTGATATTCTGCACTGCAAAACAGAGTCAACCTCTGTGATTGCATGAACCTAAATCAGCGAAACAGGCGTATTTCTATATTGTCAGGTCATTCCATCCAGAGGAAAATACTTCTGCATATTTTTGAGTTAAACTTTATTATAAATTCTACATGATGTCACAAATTTTGCAATGTTTTGACATCAATTTTATTAATGAATTGCATAGTTTTAAAAACTGAATTTGAACAGCAATCTAACATTCAGATAAAACTGTGATTTATTTGATCAAAAGACAAAAAAATACATCAGTAGCATTCACTAAGAACGTTTTACAGTACATGCAGTCATGGGAATATTTGTCACACAATCAGTGGTAGAGTTGTTAAAACTGGTTCAAGTTTTACCCTCTCTAAACTACAAACTGCAGCCAGGTTTTAAATAATCCAGTCTTGTTTTGCTTATATTCACAAACAATTCTGCTTTTAATTTCAGGGATTTTACCACTTAGAAGTTTAAAAATAATTTCAGTAAATTTCCACATACCTATTAAATGTGTCAAAGCTTCAGTCTGCTTTTTCAATGTTCAACACTATAAATGTTCTCAAAGAAAATCGTTGCACTTTAACCCTGGTAAAGGACAATCAAAGCTGGGTGTGTGTTTACAGTTTTCTTGATCTTTGTCTTGTACTACTTTTACTACACACACAAACACACACACGATTCCTTTTCAGAAAGTTAAACTGTTCCTTTACAAAAACATTAAGTGTCAAGTATACCCAACCGAAACAAGCAATGTTACAGAAAACAAGTAATAGTGAGATACATACAGAATAATATTGAAAACAAAAAAAACACGTGACGTGATTTGCAGTGAACATCAACTCTGACTCTGAACTTTTGGATTGCGGTAATGGCATGTAATAACCTGTCATAAAATCAGTTAATATAACTCTGCTTCTACAGACACATATAACAAACAAAATCTCAAGGGCAACAGTGGATTTCCTTGTCTTTTAAAGTGCAGATGAAATTTATGTAACTTATTAAAATAAAGGACAGAGTAGGACTAGGACTCACATAATAATGTTACAGGTGTATCCCAGTGAACTGAAAAAAAAGGGATTTAAACAAATCTCACAAGAAGCAATCATTAAATGATGTACCTGCCAAAATGTGGCAATAACATAAGGATTTGTAGTGACTAGTCTAACGAGTGTCTTTCTCCTGGGTGTAATTAAATAACATACTGCAATACATTTAACCCTAGAACACTATCGCTATAAATAGTAACACAATCACTAATGCCGGGTGATTTTTACCCGATATAATATGACCAACTAAAAGTACTTGTCATCAAAATATATCAAACACATGACAAATCAGAGTGGTCAGCTTTTACTTTCAACTGTGCCATGTCTAACAAAATGAAAAAAAGTCTCATGGGGGTTGCTAAAGTAATGCTCCAAAATTACAGAAAAATCTGGAATTCAAGAACAAAAAATTCCTAAAAAAAAAAAAGACGCTGGAAAGCTGGTCTTTGATATACCCATTCCTGGGACATTTGAGACTTCCCTGGTGAAGGCACAATCTCCTCGACACACTAACAGCTGCAGGAGAGAGAAATCATGTAAATGTATTTGCTCGGGTGAAAATCACCCAGCGATAGTGTTCTAGGGTTAAGAAGAGTGTTCTTTGTAATATGTGTAATAATTATTCTTTTTTTGAGTAATGACCCCAACACTGATCACAACAAAGAGAGGGAATACCTCCCACAAGCACAAATATTTGACCACACAGAATATAATTCATTTGCATGAAAATGATGTCTTTGATATGCTGCTTAGAGATGGTGGTGACTCTCAAAGTGGAGACAATGAGAACTGATAAGGGAATCTAATCGAATCAATAAGTGACATCAATAATGGAATCAGAATCACAAAATTTTTATCAGTTCTCATGTCTGTTCCACATACTACCAAGACCCATGTTTGTTAAATGAATATATTGTTAAATTACCAGTATCTGTTGTTTCTTCAGATGTCAGTCATCTGACCCAATATTCAATTCAATTCAGTTCAATTTTATTTATACAAGATCAAATCACAACAACAGTCACCTCAAGGCTTTTTTTATATTTTAAGGCAGACCCTAAAATAATCCATACAGAGAAAAAACAACAATCATATGACCTCCTATGAGCAAGCGCTTTGGCGACTGTGGGAACAAAAAACTCCCTTTTGACAGGAGGAAACCTCCAGCAGAACCCAGCTCAGGGAGGGGCGGGCATCTGCCGCGATCGGTTGAGGGGAAGGAAGACGGGAAAAAACACATGGTGTGGAAGATAGCCAGAGATTAATAACAAGTATGATTCAATGCAGAGAGGTCTATTAACACATAGTGAATGAGAAAGGTGACTGAAGAAGAAATACTGAATGCATCATGAGAATCCACCAGGAGTCTACACCTGCATGTTTTATTAAGCTGCTTCTAGTTCAAATCAGTTGTGTTTTGACACTGCTTCATTTTACAGAAATTTAAGTGACAATTGATTAAACTGAGATTCTTCATTCTCTATCAGATTAGAGGAAGTTTCTCGTTCTACAATTCTTTTTTAAATTCCTACAGAACACCATCATCGTCTTTCTTATTTACAAGCAGTGAAGGTGTTACCTGTGAAAACAAGACATGTCAGTGAAATGCATAAATATGCAATGCTCAGCAGTAAATAATATTCCAAATAATACAACTTTACTCCACAATTAAGCAATACACCACTTGAAAACATTTAAGTTGATTTACAAGAGTGTGTACCATTTCCACTGCATTTACTTAAACTTGATAATAAAATATTGTGGAGGTAAGCATGGACGACACAGAGCTCTCAGTTCTCACTCCTTCTTTATTCCTCTCCAACAACAACTGCACATATCGCGCCACAAAACACAGGAACACACTTCCTACACACTGGGTGTGAGTGGAGCCCTCTAGTGGTCCACCACAATATCATCAATATAATTGTATTACATAATTGTACCTGTAAGAATAAGTGAAAATTAAAATACTAAATTATGCATAGTTGTGAAATTTAAATTAGTCATGCTGGATATATGAAGTCCTTATATGCAAATTCAACAACTACCCTATTGATTTTTTTTCAGTGATAAAATCTTAAACTGTTTTGGACCGGCTAACATTTCTGACTGTCTGTCATGTTATGTTCCACTTCACTCTCTTTCACTGCCAAACTGTTAGGCAGAGGGAAAATAATTGAGGATGGAGTTTTGTTTTTTTTATTCCCCAAACTTTGAAAAGGCCTCTATTCAGGAAGCAAATTTCACCAATAGTTGTAAGAAACTCCTAATGACACATTTCCTTGCTTTTCCATTTAAACTGTTTTTAATTAACATTGATAGAGTTATTCCAACTTAATGCACTCTAGCTGGACTAACTTTATTAATTAATGATTAATCAACTTATTTACTGCAGTTGAGGTCCAACTCAATTTAACTGTGTTGATCCAACCCATGCAAATTACATTAGTCCAAAACAAATACTTAATGCTAATTGAAGTTTGAAGAAAATAATTACATTAAGGTATGATTCAAGATTTTTTTTTCAAACTCAGTGAATGAAAACTAATGAAAGGCATTATAGTAAATAAGTATCACACAAAGTATCACACAGGAAAACCTTCAACTATATTGACCAAACAGAAATCTACGCCCGTCTACAATTGCAATTGAAGGCATGTATGAATAAACCCTCTTGATTAAGCTAAAGATGATGTTACTTTGGGGGTAGCTGGGGAAAAGTGAATAAAAAAATGCATATATATCTTTGTAGTATT
Organism: Pelmatolapia mariae; assembly: GCF_036321145.2. Taxonomy (NCBI): domain Eukaryota; kingdom Metazoa; phylum Chordata; class Actinopteri; order Cichliformes; family Cichlidae; genus Pelmatolapia; species Pelmatolapia mariae. The sequence goes on along the minus strand of NC_086229.1, from coordinate 56,038,530 downwards.
TTATTAACTAATCAGTCTGTGTTGCAAGTATTTATTTTTCTATTCTCTATGTTTGCACAAACATTCAGACCAATGGGTGCCTTTGAATCACCCATTAACTTAACCCCACTGCTTTAACTGAATGTTAAATGACCCGAACTCTTTCATGGCATGCATTTTTAATTTCTCTTTGCTATTTGGGCTGATTGGGACCTGATGAATGTAAAAACAAAGAATTACATGATTTTTTTAACCTGATTTTTGTTCCTGAGAAAAATGAGATCCACATATGAGGAAATTCGTTTTAAATTTTGATAGAACAGTGGCAGTATAACGTCCTCGTACGTGGATATCAGGCCCTTGTAGAGCAAGTAGTATTTTGATCTAAAACAAACAGTGTTATCTGTTTGTGAGTTAGAAAAACAAGCACAAAAACAAAGTCTAGTTGCAATATATACTGATAATAACAGCCAAAACAAGTCATGAGTAGAATTCACACCCGTTTTTATTTTGTTATTTCTTTACACTCCTTACTGAATCATTATAATGTCTGATTAAAATGATTTAGATACGAAACTGTCACGGCTGGGGCAGCAGTTGTGTGGTGGAGTGAATGAGGACCCAAGCTGCAGACAGCGGTGGAGATGCAAGTGAGGTTTATTTCCAGTGCTCAATAACAAAAGTGAGGGCAGAACTGAACCAAAACCTAAACTGGGAGTAACTAATAAACAAACCTGAAAACATAAGGACACCGGAAGACACACAGAAATGGGACGGAGAAAGAAGGGCAGAGAGATGTGGAAAAACACTGAGTAACACAGACGAACTGACGAGGAACACAGGCAGGCACACACTATAAATACACACAAGGTAATGAGGGAATGACACACCAGAGGGGAACACAGCTGAACTTAATTAGACACAACAAGACACAAACCTTCAAAGTAAAACAGGAAACTCACAGACTGTTTTACAACACAAAACTCGGGGACACGAACAGAGCACAGGGGCAAGACACAGGTAGGGATAATAAAAGACGAGAACCAAACCCAAAGAACAAACACAAAATCAGAATAAGCTAGAAAATAATAACAATAAACTCAAAACGCTGGGTCACTGACCCAGGATCATGACAGAAGCAATGAAGGACTATCAATACAACTTAACAAATAAGTCTCAGGCATACACCCAACCAGCATTTCAAGTTTGTACAAATGCAATTGACTGAGTTAAGACAAGTAATCAGCACCTGTGTATTTATGTAAGCATCTTGCGTGTATTTAACACAAGTGCCTCATGCTTTAAAGTTAAGTGTAACTATATAGTGTAGAAACTATATGATATGCGGAGAGGCTAGATTAAATTGTTCATATCATGTTCGAGTGAAGTAAGTCAATAACTTACTGCGACACTGCACAGGATTTCAGTCTCACGCGCTTTGGATCGTGGTTTAAGGAAGGCATCCATCTCAGTCAAGTCGAGCAGCCGCCTCTACTTTTTTTGGTATACTGAAAAAAGTAAATTGGGTGGTTGTTACATTAAAAAAGTCTAACTTGTAATTTGAACACAATAATTTCATGTTTCTATCTTGAACGTAATTAAATCATGAAGGATCTGTACGAAATTCAACAACTTAATTTGTTCTTGTTGACATGACATGATACAATCTAGTAAGTGTGGTTAGTTGCTGAACTCATGAAATCGATGTCGAGATGTCACGAGATGTCAAACTGCAGGAAAATCACTGGAGTTATAAGAGGCAGACAACTACACACACACCACGTGTATGCTGTTGCTATTTATTGTGGTTTAACCTGTCAAGGAAAAAAACTTACAAAAAATTCTGCATCAAGTCTTGAAATCATAGCTTTCCTACGTTTGTTAAGTCTGGATTGGTGACATCGTGGTTAGTGCTGTTGCTTCACAGTAAGAAGGTCCTGGGTTCAAATCCACAGTCTGGCTAGTTTGCACTGGGTTCTCTCTGGGTATTCTGGTTTCTTCCCACAGTTAAAAGTCATGCAGTTGTTAGAGTTAGGTTAATTGGTGATTCTAAATTACCTGTCAATGTAAGTGCAAATGGTTGTTTGTGATAGACTGGTGAGCTGTCCAGGGTGTACCCTGCCTTGTAACCTATCACTTCAGTGTTATTTCCCAGCCCCCCTGCAAACAGGATAAAGAAAGGAGGATAGTAGTTGTTGTAGATCCATAAAATTTTTATGGTATCCAGACTCTAGACTTTGTTGAACATTATGTAATATGAAGACAACATGTAGTATTTAAGTGACCAAGGAGTATTGGAATGAAATAAAATGACAAAATTGTGAAGGATTAAAATATTGCAAGAGCTCAACTTACTTCATCTAAACATGTTTCAATCGCGTTTTATGAACACAAAATGCACGTTTATTGAATATGAAAAAGTTGTGTTGATTTAACTCAGCCGTTTAAGTTTCTGCCAAAGCAAAACATTTGTGTGCAACCAATGTCCACTATTGAACCAAATAAATCCAACATGACCTTTTTTTCAGTGTCGGCTGGCACAGCATTGGCAGCTTGGACTTTTTATTGAGTCGTTTACAATAGCCAGACATAAAGTACAACTGTGTGACTCTCAGACACAATCTCAAGATACATTTACTCTTTTTCATGCACAGAAATTGTAGACGATTGTAAGACCTGCCTTATGTTGCAGTTAATTATTAATTGTATTGTTTCATTTTGTTAGAAAGAAAAGCTTCATTTGAGCTTCATTAACTGAGAAATGAGAATTTCATGATTAAAAACATCTTTCAAACACAAAGTCAATTTGATCTTTGTAGTACATTATCAACTACTTAGACTCTATTGCAAATAGAGTATCTGTTGTCTGTAGTAGCTGGTCAACATGGAGCACAAAATTTTCATGTTCTCTCTGCTGGTCATCTAGTTTTGATTTGACATTTAATAGGTCTATTTTTTCTGATGTGTCATCTACTTGTTGAAGCTTCTTCTTGTTCTCATTTTTCTCTGCCTCTATCCTTTTGAGCTGCTGTGTAAGTTGATCTCTGTGTTCCTCAAGCTCCTCCTTTTGTTCCTTCAGGGTACGAATCGCTGCATTTTTCTTTTCCAAGCCTATCATCGAGCCAAAACAGAAACATGTTTTACAAACCCAGGGAAAGAAATCTCATGAAAGGCATTATAGCAATTAAATATCACAACAAGGTAAAACAGGAAAAGCTAGAAAAAAATTTACTATACAGACAACTACATCTGTCTACAACTGCAATTGGAAGCATGTGGTAATAAACCTTCTTTATTAAATGTAAGATAACTTCACTTTTGGAGTCAAAGTGGGAAATGAATGCATATGAAACATTTCAAAGACTTATCAACGTAGCATTTTCACGGCATTATCTTAAGACATTCTAAGAATCTCTGTATCTGTTTGTCTACATTTTATCCACTAGTACTCAATATCTAGTTGCCTCCAATGTGTATCAGAAACAGATTTATCTTCATTCCGTTCTTCTCTGCTGTGTAATAACATGCACCACACAATGACTGCATAACACATGTCAAGATTATTGTTGGACATTTTAAAATTAGTAACTTGGAGACACGTCTTTTTTTTTTTTTTTTTTTGGTGCTACAAACTATGGTAGCAATCTTTGTGGTATAATATTTTATATCATGTTCCATAACATACACACACAGACACACATAGATATAGCTGAACTGGGTCAGTCGTGCACCCAGTATTACAAGCTTTCAACAGCTGGGGCACTTGGAATAAAAATAATTGGTGAAAAAAATTCCCCTTGTGTGATACAATTGCTAATATATTTCCAAATGAGGCTCAGACACTGTTACCCTATAACAAAGAAAGTTATTAGAAAAAATTTAAGAAAACAATGAGTTAATTTATTAATGCTGCCTTATTTTTCACTCATCTCCAAGAAGAAGCATATTAAAAGAAAAAGTTAATATTAGTTTTAAAATAATTCTACATAAAATTATGCATTTTGTTAAATATTAAAAAACTGTATTGGAAAGTTTTCTGTGTATAACACTGGTTTTACTCACATGGAAGTGCCTTTGTGTCTCCATCTTGTGGCATTCCCACAACACAATCGAGTGGACAATGTTTTGCTGTCTTTGCTGGATCAGACTCCCCTGATTCTGAAATGTATGTTATATGTACTTGTTATAAAGAAACTGAATATGAAAATGCGACATGTACAAATGGACTGGAAACCTGAGGACCTTTACATTTACAAAGCCTCAATGACATTGGTGATGTCAATACAGAGTAAGGAAACGCTAAAAAGACAATACCTACCACAATACCTGCCTACCATCATTTATGTACTGGGTGTTAAGGGATGATGTTACCAGTAGTTTAAAGGTAATTCGCTCTAGTACAAGTACACCAACATTTTGTCTTTGTAGGTATGCAAAAAATTGCCACCTTGTCATGGTGGAGGGATTTAAATGTCTCTGTGATACCCACAACAATAGGGGCTATGTTGTCATGGCTATTGCCTATGGTATGGTCACTCAAGGCAAATTAGTCCCAGTTGTGGGGCCAGACAAGGAGCGAAAATGAGCAAAATGAAAAAAAAAAATCTACTTGTCTGGGACAGGGTTCCTGAGGCCAAGCCTAGGGAGATAGCTCAAAAGAGAGCACCTGGTGGTCAAGCTTTTGTCGATGGAGCCCAGCCAGGTTCAGCCTGACGAGGTGACCTGGGCCCAGCCTCTTGTGGGCCCACCTCACACAGAATGCATCATAGTGGTTGGTTGTGGCTCACATGTAAGTAAGAGCCTGAGGCCCTAATAGTCTGATCCCTGGCTGCCACGGCTGGCTACTGGGACATGGAACATTGTGGGCTGCCTCTCCCCAGCCCAATCCTCCAGCTTGTCCAAGCCAGCTGAAAGATATAATCTTCAGCGTGTCCTGGATCTGCCCCACGGCCTACTACCAGTGGGACATGCCTGGAACACATGATGGACTGGTACAGTGTCTGCATCACTGCAGCCACAGCACCACTCCATCTGCTAATCTCACGATCCCCGAGATACTTAAGCTCATGTCTACATTAGTGTACATGAAGTGTTCTTATTAGTCTAATAAAGCTTTTACATAAACCTTTATGAGACTGAGGATAAATGCCCTTTTTCCTTTAGTTTTAAGTTCTATGATACCTTCATTTTTCTATTCTTCTTTCATTACTTCTTCCAGTTGGTGTGTTTTCTGTTTCTTGCAATATTTGAATGGAAGATGAAGGTGTTTATTGCACAGCCCACCTTCCTCTTTTTGGCAAAAAAGGTATTATATTGATACAGAGGACAAATTATCTTCTAGATAAAAATGAATTCAGTTATAATTAAAGGAACACATTTAGCTTCAATTTATCATGTTTAACTCAGTTTCCTTACACTTAATATAACACTAGTTACATTTAAAAAAAGGTTTAAAAATATTTATATATCATCAATAAACAACTGTGACTTATGTTTCCATGGTAAAAAAAGACAAAATACATGTAAATGTAAATCCATTATCAGTTAACACTGACTCAGTGTCATGAATTTGTGTGTCAAGACCAAATCATGTGGAAGCTAAAAATAAATGAAAAAAGAAAGAATTTGCAATAATGGACATAACATAACAGTGGGCATTAGATAAAACTATTGATTTTTGTCATCTCATCCTTCAACAATATTTACCACCTCAGTTAATTCCCAGTAAATACAAGAAAGCAATCATTTGTTAAAAGAATCCTGTTTGTTTAAACTGTGCCTTGCATCTCCGATTCTAAGTTGTACTATCTTCAAAGTTCAAACTGCAGCTAGGTTTTACAGTTTCATAGTTTCACGTGAAACTATATACACAGACATTTCTAGTGATGATATTTTTTCATTACCACAATAATTATACAAATAATAACCTTTGTAAATATCTACATACCTTTTAGATGTGTGAAAGATTTGGTTAGCTTTAGGGTGTGGTATGGAGCGCATAATATCCTTAATTACAATGCATTGTACTTTAACCCTTGTCAACGATAACTAAAATGGGTGTGTTCACCCAGTTTTATTGTCACTAGTCTTGTGCTACACCATTTGAATTGTATGCATTCCTATGTTCCCCTTTAATTAAAGAATTCTGTCAATAAATTAGTAACTGCTAACTGTAACCAGAATACACACACACACACACACACACACACACACACACACACACACACACACAGAAAACATACAGATAACAGTGAAATGTTTACAAAATTTTAATAAAACACTGGCTTTGAAACACAAACTTTGATTTAAAAATTCTGAATGCCAGTAATGGTAAGTAATTCAATTCAGTTTTATTTATATAGTTCCAAATCACAAAAACAGTTGCCTCAAGGCACTTTATATTGTAAGATAAAGACAATACAACAATACAAAGAAAAAAGAGAAAGCAAATATGACCCACTGCGAGTAAGCACTTTGGCAACAGTGGGACGGAAGCTCCAGCATGATAATGGTAACCCTGACCAGGTTAATCTGATTAACCTATAATGGCAAATGGACTGATCCTTATATAGCACTGTTCTACTTTCCCAGAGAACTCAAAGCACTTTATAAAACTTGCCTCATTTACACAAGCAAAAGTTGAAGTGCTTTCTATTTAACATTCCAACATATGCATGGGCTTAGTATTTCACCCAAGAATATTTGGCATGCAGATTGAAGCAGGACGGGATCGAACCACCAACCTTTCGATTAGTACAGATACAGCCGCTCAAATGTGTCCCTTTCAGCCAGAAGTCAAATGGCTGCCTAAGAGAGTCACTCTTATGCTGTGTCCAAATTCAGGGATAGCATGCTTCGACAGCTGCATTTGTGGGGAATTACGTCACATCGACGCAACAAAAGCTGTCCTCCAAATGTGGCAACAAATGTGTCCTACTTTTGCCCAGATTTGAAGGATGGGTGGGGTGTATCCTTCGTGGTCCACCATATCCCAGGATTCATTTCAGGTCATACAGGAGAATTTTTCTCATAACGATCGCGGATGAAGCGGGAGTTAATGTGGGAGAACCTGTGATGTCCAGACGGTATTCCTCTTGTGCTCTGCTGTGAAAACTTTTGGATTTAGGGGTTAAAGTATTTCTTCTTCTTAGAAAGAGGGGCAATACATATTAATGAACATTTTAATAAATGTAAATATGCCAGATTATAGCCTTGGGCTAATTTCCATCTGCAGACCCTCTGGCAGGTTGGTGTTAAACACAAGTTAGTAAAAACATACAGAGACACTATTTACAGATCATGTGAAAAGGACAAAAACAGTCATCACATTATACTAGAACAAACAAATGACAAGAAGAGTGGACACAGAGGACAGTATAGATAACAATAACGGAAACACATCAATTATATTGCACAAACCCCAGTATTGCATATGCCCTGACTGTCGTGATATTGCGTTCACCCATTGCACTAACAGTTGTTTCCCTTTTTGTAATACACTAACTCTTTTTTCCCGTCCAATATAAAGCATGATTATTAAACATGATCACATGTTTGTGTGTCCCTCAGCCGCCCTTTTAAGTGCCTCTTAAAGATGGGTAGACTTGTACTTTCCCTCACTGACAGTGGAAGACTATTCCAGAAGCTCACTCCCTGGTATGACAGAGCATTCTGTGAAAAGGTGGTCCGCCTGAATGTCAGTTCACAATCACCTCTAACAGTGGCTCGAGTCAGTCGAGACCCGGCAACACTGCTAGACTTTTGTTTTGGTCACCCATGGTTTTCTCTCTTCTCTTATTTTTATTTTTTATTTTTTTTGTTTGTGATCAGGATAATTCTGGAGAACCAGGGCCAAGCTGCTACTTGGCCCTGGTTTGCCGTCATGGATGAGGTGATAGGACAGATGCCTTCCATTAGGCCTCCTGTCCTAATTTCCTCTCTCCCTGAGGACACTCCAAGACCAAGCGCAGCGGTGGGTGACCAAAACAAAAGTGAAACTACCCCATATGGACAGGACTGTAAAAAATATCTGTATATTTAACAGTGTGACAGTAAAATTATGATAGGAAAAACCTGTCAACTATAAAACAGTTTAAAACTGTTGATTTTATGTGTTTCTGTAAAGAAATTAATAAGTGAAAACAGTAATTTGTGCATTTTTTTTCTCTGAAAAAAAACCCCCTACTGTAAAGCACGCTTGCATTGTTTTTTTAACAGAAGATTTCAATAAAGTTTCTAAGAAAAGATAAGATAAGATAACCTTTATTAGTCCCACATGTGGGAAATTTGTTTTGTTACAGCAGAAACTGGACAGTGCAAAGTTACATAGAAAAATTAGAAAACAGTCAAACACATTTTTTTACACTTATTAAAATAAAATACAGGTTTTAATAGCTAAATGTAAGCATGGTTGTGCTGGTAATGGATACATACTGTAATATGACATTGTGATTTTTGAATTGATATTTTATTTATTACATAAATTAAACATATGTTCTCCCGTTTATTCCCAGACAGGATTTACAATACATCCTAAATATCCCAGCTGTACGTGAGACCTAACCAACCAAAGGTGGGAAAGAAATAACACAACACTTCAAACTGTCACACCCGTTTAGAGACACTGCAATCCATTTTACCTGTGCACGCACTGCAAACAATTAGGGTCTCAGCACAGCTGGGAATCAGCGCTATGCTTGACCTGCAATCTGGGTTATAAAGGGAAGTGGCACAAACAAATGAACAAAAATACAAAAAAGAAAGAGGTTAGTCCGCCCTTACAAGACTCACCCCCAATCATTAACTGTTTTTATGGCTGGACGGACTAACCAAAACAGAATACCTTTTCAAACCTTCTCAGCCAATCACCTGGCCAAGGGCAGAAAACTGCCAGGTGACACTTGTTACAACCATATATTCCCAAAAGTGTTAAAATAATAATCTGTTGTCTGCTCTATTTATTCATATTTAATTATCATATGGAGAAAAAAGACTTAAAATCACCTCATCCCCCAAACTAGGCGTTTTCCCACTGAAGTCTAGAACATCGTTACACATGAATGCACTGCATCAGGCTCCACGGCAGACAACATCAACACAGCTTCACACAAGTTTTGCTTTGGAGTCGCAGCGCACTATTTTTGTTTTCATGGACTTTTTTCATTTTTTAAATTTAACCTCTGCCACAACTTTAAGGGTTGCCTGGGCAGGCATGAAACACATGACTGGTCACTGTTACAGTGACTGTTATAAGATAAGTCTCCCTGGTTTTAGTTCAGACTCTCAGTTAGCCAATGAGCTGAATAGATTTTATTTGAGATTTAATGATAATTATAATTTTAGAAACACATTGGATTTCTTAAAAGAGAGCACCAGAGCCCCCCCAAGCTTTGTTCTTTGATGGAAGAAGGGGGGAAATCTTTTTAAAATGAGTAAGAATAATAAAAGTCCAGGTCCTGATAATATATGTGGCCAGGTGCTTAGAACGTGCTGAGCAATTATGCAGTATTTTTTATTACATCTTTCTTTTATCACTTCAGCAACAGAAGGTTCCAGAGGTGGCCTATCTCCCCCCACCACTTCCCCTGCCGTTGGCAGACGCCCTCAGACATCGATGCGTTGGTGGTTCTTTGTGTCCGGGGGTGGGCGTCCGGGTACACACCGGCTCACTCCTTGGTGGCTGCTTATCCGGGCCTGGAACCTGGGGCTCGCTCGGGCCACTTCGGGGGTGGGGTCCCCTCGGCCTCTCGGCCTGGGGCTCGGTCACTCAGGCACAGCTGGCTGCCGGCGGAGCTCACGGGCACGTCACTGCAACCCCCCCTGGCTTCTGCTCCGCGGCTGCTGAGTGACCCCTCATCTGGGACTCTCCTCAGCTCTTTCTGGGACAGTGGCGCGGCTGCCCCTCTGTTGGTCTTCCTTGGTCTCTTGTGTTCTGGGGGCCTCTGGATGTCTGGAGTTTTGATCTCCTCCATACCTGCTTCATGCCCTGGAGGATGGGACTGTGGCCCCCCACACCCTCTAGCAGATCATTACATTAAGGAACCTTTTAAATACAAGCGCGCTCATGCTCACAGGTGTACACACAGGTGATCACACACACAAACTACACCCTTTTTGGCTCCTACCTCAAAGCACACTGTGCGCTGTCGATCTTACGTGCTGCACAATAATGTTTAATATTAAGTATTTAGTGTTATATTCCCATATATCATTGTGATGTTGTTTATTCTATTACTCTCGTTTTCTTCTGCTTGTTTTCTTTTTTCTTTCTCAACAGGTGATCCAGGTGATCGATATATGTATTTTTTGTCTGCTTATTTTGTTGGTTTTTGTTTTTTGCCCTTTATCCCCGTCCCTCTTCTCCGCTGTTTTTTTTTTTGTTTTGTTTTGTTTTGTTTTTTTCCCCCCCTCTTTCTTTCTCCCTTTTCTTTTCCCCTGTCCTGTATCTAGCAAGTAAAAAAAAAAAAATAATAAAATAAAATAAAATAAACAATAAAAGGTAAATCAAATGGACCATTACGGCAAGGCTGGGATGGTCCATTTGGTAAAGTAAATCCGTTGGGCATCTTTCTTCGCCTTTAGACAACAATTCTGATGGCAAAAGAACCAAACGGGACAGGTTTAATAAGAAAAAAAAAAAAAAAAAAAAAAGAAGGTTCCAGAGGTATGGAAAAAAAATAATTATTTCTCCAGTTGCTAAGACCACAAAACCTACGTCATTAAATGATTTTAGGCTGGTCACTTTAACATCTTTAGTGATGAAGTCCTTTGGAAAACTTGTCAGGAAGGAGAAAACAAGTAGAAAAGCTTATCGACCCACTACAATTTGCATACAGGCCTCGTAGAGGTGTTGATGATGCAGTGGTCACTCTGTTGAATTTCCTTTATTGCAGTCTTGATGCCGCCAAAGCTCATGCTCGGCTCTTATTTATTGATTTCTCTTCAGCTTTTAATACTATCCAGCCACATCTTTTAGCTGATAAACATCTTAACCAGTTTAAACTTGATTTTAATCTCATTGGTTGGATTTTAGACTTTTTAACTAGTATCTCAGTGCGTGAGAGTAAATGGCTGTTTTTCCAAACAGCTTAATTCTTCTACTGGCTCACTACAAGGTTGTTGTCTCTCTTCTGTACTGTATATTTTGTACACTAATGACTGTCGCAGTACACAGGCCAACAGGCATTTCATTAAATATGCAGATGACACAGTCATTGTAAGCCTCCTTCATGGTGAAGAGGATTCCCATGGGCCTGTTGTGGATGAGTTTGTTTCGTGGTGTGATCAGTCCTTCTAATGATCAACACCTTGAAAACCAAGGACATGGTTATTGACTTCAGGAAGACATCCCCCCATCCTGCACTTACAGTGGTAAATGGTGCAGCCATTGAACTGGTGGACAGTTATAAGTATTTGGGGTTTGGTCTTGATAAGACTCTGTCCTTTGAGCCACATCTTGCCGCTACAGTGAAAAACGTTCAACAAAGATTGTACTTTTTAAGGAGGTTGAGAGGTTTTTATGTTTCATCTGAAATGATCACTCTTTTTTATAAAGGTTTAATTGAATCTGTTTTAACCTTGTGTATCATTGCTTTTTATGGTAATATGTCCTTTAATAATAAGACCAGACTTAGCAACCTGGTAAAAGTGGCTGGTCAGATTTCAGGGAGGTCTCAGGTCCAGCCTGTGGACTTTTATAACAGGAGGAAGGCAACCTCTGTCTTGTTGTGTTCAGATCATCCTCTCTTTAATGATTTTCAACTGCTTCCATCAGGTCGTCGTTATAAAGTGCCTGCAGTGAAGACAAAGAGACATAGATTGTCTTTTTTACCTACTGCTATTGTCGTGGAGATATCATCTGAATTTCAGGAGCGGGACCACTCCTCCTTCACGCCCCCTCCAGCCTCAGGCTATAAAAACCCCACTTCTCCTATGGAAGAAATATAGTATCATCAGAATTCAACTATTTTTAGACATTGAATTTATAACACTGAATTTTTATCTTCCAAATTTCCCTGCAAAAATATTCACCTGCAAAAATTCACCTGCAAAAAATTCACCATCAAATATTCACCTGCAAAAAATTCACCTGCAAAAAATTCACCATCAAATATTCACCTGCAAAAAATTCACCTGCAAAATTTCACCTGCAAAAATTCAACTGCAAAAGTGATGAACTTAAATGACCCAAGCCAGAGCAATCAGCACTAGATCGAGTCGAGCGGCTCTCAGCCAATTAAATTACGCTGTTTGATCACATGACACCGTTAGCCAGCAGTGTGTCTCCTAAAAGAGAGCTGTTTAGAGGTGAGTGATTAAGGTTGTGTCCCAATTCAGGGTCTGCACGCTTGAAGTACGCGCAGTACGCGTACTACGTACGGTGCGTACTGCGCACGAGAAGTGCGGAAGTGAGAGGCTTGTGAAATGGGGCGGTCTAGCCTTCGTCGTGTTCAGGTTGCCTAGCAACCATGATACTAACCGCAAGAAACTTTTCATACAGCTTTGTGTGACATAAATGAAGGAGAAAAAATGTTTTGTTGGTCATTCATTTTTGTCATGACATCACTTTGATTAGTTGAGTATCTGAGGCTGAGGCCACGGGACTGTAAAACATGATAGTTGGGTTTCATTTCATTTTAAGATTAGTTAGTAAATAACAATTAGCTAATGTTGTTCATAAGACTAAAATCATCTCACTGTGGTAATGTAAATATAATATGGCCAATATTATATGTATTGTCAGATTATTATGATATACATATATGTATATTACAGCAGTGAGCTTGAACTCTGGGTCAAAGATTCAAGTTGCAGTTATTTATATTTTCGATCACCTTAAATCTTCACTCAAAGACAAATATCTTTGACAGTGTATATATAGATGTATTATATATAAGAGACAAATATTGTTCGTTTAATATGTTGGCATTATTACATTTGGCTCAATGCTTACATATATGTGTAAAAACAAAATGTACGAGCTGTGATAACTGTTGCTGACAGAATGAAGACTGATATATTAAATATTCCTTTATTGGGTGAGAAAATCATACCATGTCATAACAGCTTTAAGTCACACAGAATAGATATCAGAGCCTTAAACAGGCTGACTTCTGCTAAATGGGTCAAACTGGGCAGAAAGTATACAAACACATAACATCCTTATAGAATATGATGTAACACTATAGATCAACTTACCTCAGAATATATAAAGCATATAAACAATTACAGCAATATGATACAACAAACACAGCAGTACTACTAATCCAAAATACTCAAAGCTTCATAGAACTGAAACAAACATTTATTTTTAGCTCCAGTCTGCTGCTGATACATACTTTAGGTTTCTGAATATTAAACTTGTTGCTGTCTTTCATAGTGTGTAACTTGAAGGCCCTGAGTACTTTCTCCCACACTGAAAACACTGGAATGATAAGATTATTTGAACATTACTTAATACGACTGATTCAGGACAGACAATTAGTTATGTTAAACTTTCCTAGCAGTCCTTCACAAACAGGGAACAGTCTGTCTATTCTCTCCATCTGTCAGCTGCTGCTGGCTCTTCCTCCTCCTCTTCCTCACACACTGCTGAGTTTGTCCTGGTGGATCATCAGGGGTGCAAAGCCTCACAGATGATGTGCAGCAGTGGGTCCCTCAGTCTGTCCTCACTCTGGACACTTGCAGTTGTCACACATGGAAATCAAATGTGTGATAAGCTGCAGGATTCAAACACAAGTGTAACTTATAAACACATGTTCATACTTTTATTCCACAATCAGAGAGAAAGAAACAGAGAGAGTGCAGGACAGACAGACAGGTGACAGTCTCAGGTGTATACACTGCTACAAAACAGCACAAGAGGAGGAGGATTTAGTGTTTGTGTTATTACGAGTGGTAAACAAGAAGAGTTCCCAGATGGTACAGTGGACACATGTGTGACTCCTGTGATTAAAGCATCTTTCTTTCAGCTTAACGAGTGAACCGTCAGCTCGTTCAAACACACGTTAACCCTTTAAAGCCGGTCGGAGCGGACACGCTCCGTTTTGCGTAACTATTTTTAAATCCCTGTAGAACTGCAACCACGTAAGCTAGCGCGATATTTTTTTTTCCACATGAAACCGGAGGAGTTGTACTTACATCTTATGCCATCAGCTTGTCCTAGGTCACAGTTTCCTTCCACATATAGCTTTGCAAAAACTGCATAAAAAGCGCTTGCAGCAACAAAAACATAATATTCCAGAAACACGCTTTGCCGATCCGATCAGCTGTTCGTAACACTTCCTACGTCCATCAGCGTGAACTCTCGCATGTCCGCCATGACCTGCCCGAAACCGGAAGTGACGTCATTTTGCGGAAATGTAGTTTTTTTACCACCAGGGCCTCATGAGCCTATACTGGTGTTTTTAAAAGTTATGTTTGACTTTATGACTTTCTGTGTCGTTTCTGGGATGCTTAGGACTCATATTGCACTGCTGGAAATACTTTATTTTGATGCATATGCTGCTTTTTTGCAAATTTGCATTATAATATTTATTTTCGTTTTTCCTGCAGTATATGTAAATTGGTGTATTTCAAAAATAAAACTATGAAGACACTTCAAATAAATTTCCTGTGGTGGGAAACTAGTTTGTGCAACTTTTTTGTATTTACAGTTTTGAGGGATAAGCCTCTTAAATTTCTCTAACTAGAAATATATGTTAAAAAAACAAAAACGATTTTCAACTTTTTTGTAGTTTATTGCACTTTTTTGCAATTTATGTACTTACTATGCACTTAATGCATACATATTATTAAAATTTGGGCTATAATGGTTGTATTGATGTATATCAACTTGAAATGCTCCCAAAAATGGCACTACAGCATGTAAAAATATAATATAAGCTCTGGCGGACTTGATTCTATGGTAGGTCTTAAAGGGTTAAAGTCCGTTTGGCTCGACACCACCGAACAGAGGCAGCAATATAACATAGCTAACATTAACAGTGCAGTGAATCCTGCTTGTGCCGTGATATTCAGGACTGCAAACCGAGCAGCATCACTGACTTTCAGCTTGTTGTGTTTGTGGATATATGACTGACTTTAATTATCCATAAAATCATCACATTCTCTGTAAGAGAATCAATGAGTACTAAAAATGTGCACCTTTACCTGTGTGTTTTCTGGAACAGGAACAGGGTGATATCTGTGACCCAACTCCCACAGCTGGTTGGGACTCATGTTGTTTTCTGTTCGCAGTGGATGGTTGTCCCATCCACTGCAAAATGTATTAAAATCATCCTCCAGTCGAGGAAGAAAGACGTAATGGCAGCAAAAGAGGTGTGCAGCATTTGAAATGTCAAGAAGGCCTTCTTCCTCAAGGTTGTGAAGAACATTGTAGTAAATGCATGTAACGGCCACCCAGAGGTCTCTCCACAGTCGCTCTATTCTGAAATAATATATAAAAAATATTTAATTAGGTATGGCCTTTCTTTGTGTGTATGAGAAATTCCCTGCTTGTTTCTAACCCTACATGAAATGTGTGCATGACAACAGTAATAATACATTATCAGGGCATGTAGGAAGGACCCAGGCATATCACTTAAAAGGTGCCAAAAGGGTTGTAATGATCAGTGGCAACACATGAGATGACAACCAGACCATTAACACAGAATGAACATTCAGGGAAGGAAGTAACAGACTGGAAAAGGTGTGTGAATAACTAAAAATAGGGCAGAGTCCTGAAGGCTCTTTGGGGTTTGTAGGACCTGTCCAATATTTTCTTCCTTGAGGGGTAAATAATGGAAATTGAAAGAAACAACAACAACAAAAAAACACCTGACACATATCAGACAATATATCCTGCTGGATAGGGCACTGTTCTCTAAAGACATTTTACTATAAAACTTTTTTCATAAAGCTATACCCTTTAAATGTTTATGTATTTTTAAATAATGGAAATAAAGCTGCAACACCTTCCATCTTATGTCAGAAACATTGGAGGTTGACAGTATTTTATGAGAACAAACCTTTGATTTTGCACACTCATTCCTGAAATGAAACTGCCTCTTCCTGTGCCACGAACAGTAAACATCAGCCGTGCAACCTCCACATTTTCCCATCCGTGGTTGCCACAAACCCTGAAAACAAAGAAAAGTACCCCAAAACATTCGAAGCTTTAAACAAACTTAGATCTGATAATAAAGAACATATGCCTTAATCAAAGTGTTTAAAAAAATGTAAAAGAATCCTTAAAATCTTTGATTGCTACTGCTCTAGAAGGCATAAAAAAAAAAAAGTCTTATGAATGCACTTTCCAGCATGTGTCAGTATGAAGTTTAATTTAACACAGCTGTTAAAACATTTTTCAGGATTTAACAGGATAGTAACAATTATTTAGATTTATTGAATTTGTAGGAAATTACACAAGTGCCATCTTGTATGATCTGTGTAAAGAGACAATTTTAAGAATACTTTTGCAAAAACACGTTAAAGTTGGAAGTAATTGGCCGATGTTCCACTCTTGAAGATCAGCTGTGCCCATTTGTTGCACATTGTGGGAATGGAGAAGTTGAGGCCCTTGCAGGCTACCCACAATATTCCCCAAACTGAGCGACCCAGCTAATTCAACACCTTTACCAAGCAGCGCTGTTATGTAATTGGATACAAGGGGTGAGATAGTAATATTTTCCCTCCTTGGTTGTAGCTCCCTGACATTACAAGGGTAATCATTTTATGTCGGGTTCAGTGTTACACCAGGATTTCAAATACAATATCATCATCAATAAGAATTAGTATTATCATTTCAGAATTGTAGGTAACCACTTTTAAATGCCATAGACTACTTATTTGTTTAATTTGATGTATTCTCTCTAGGAGAACGCAGAGGGAATATCCCGTTTAACTTATGCTATCTGTTTAAGTTTAGATAGTACTTGTAAAGATATTGACCATATCCTTTTCTGAAAGTGTGGATATAATGGATGGGGTAAGGTACTGGCATGCCACAACTTTATAGTTGTTAAATTCTGGGTACAAGTATACATGCCCATCTTGTACATGTTTTTTAATATTATTATTATTATTATTATCATCATCATCATCATCATCACCATCCTACCCAATTACATGTTTCTTTTAATCAGGTTATGCTGTTTTAATGACTTTACAGTATAATTTACATTGTGTTCCTTCAATTTTCCCTAATTGTATGTTATATTAATCCTATATTTCCGTTTTAATATTTCTAATGTTTGCCTTGTTTTCTTCACTGCCTGGTCTGCCTCTGTCTCGCCTGTATGGATGCATTTACACCTAAATTTCCCCAACAACGGATGTTTTAATTCACCACTATTCCAGTGAAACACGAGTCTCCCATCTTCCTGCTACCGGTAGGGTTGCCAACCGTCCCTTAAAAAACGGAATCGTCCCGTATTTAGAAACAAAAGTACACGTCCCGTATTGAGCTAATAAGGGACGCACTTTGTCCCGTAATACAGTGAGAATCAAAAGTAGTCTATAAATGTTAATGGAATTAAGGCTTTGTTTGAAAACATAATTCCCAGCCCCTCTCCTGCTTTGTGACCAATGAGCTGACAGCACACTTATGACAATTCGAGTATGACCATTCAGATTACCGCTTATCTCATTGGTCAAGGAAAGATCGCTCACGGAGAAAATACCGGAAAACAACAGATGACCACAACAAGAAGCATGGCCAACAGGGAAACAAACGCCGACACTGCGGTGCAAGTCTCGGACGACAGTACACCTAAAGCTGGGCATACACTGTGCGATTTTTTCAGTCGCGTTATTCAGCTTCTACTCAAACTGCACGATTGACTCGCAGGGGTTATAAGTTCGTAGGTCACGATGCAGGGTCTCACACTATACCGCCAGATGCTCTGATGCGACCTGAGTGCTCACACTGTGCCTCCATAAAATGAAGGTTATAACAGAAAATCTGTCGCTCGCTCTCCCTCTCTGTCTTTCACTCACACAGACACGCACACCACCACCATCAACTTTGCTAAATTGCTAATGAAAAACATTGATCAGGCAGCTGTGATTGAGCAGCAATGTAAATCCAACTATTTTCACGGTTGTTGTGGTCGTGATAATTTTGTGAGGCCACATTGGAAAGCTCATCCGAGCCTTTTCGAAGTTCTACAAGTTGTGCCTCCATCGCTTGTGTCCAGATCACACGCTGTACTGCTGTGCTACTCCGTCTTTTTCACTGACGTTTACGTGTTTGCACGTGGGCAGCATGAGCGGCTGCGGTGACACCCTCACGAGCGATTGATGATCGGGAGCTGGTCGTGAGGTGTTAATCGCTTCTCGTTACCCCACGTATACTACACGATGCATGACGCACGATGATCGGGCCGATCACCAAATCGGTCGCACGACTCAAAAATCGGCTCAAAATGGGCCAAAAATCGCACAGTGTAAGCCCAGCATTAGACCAGCAATGTTTGTTCCCCTCAGAGAGAGAAAAAAAGGCTGCAAAAGTACAGGGAGGAATGGGAAAAGGAAAACACCAGGCTGGAAAAAGTGCACGATAACACCTGGCTGGAAAAAGTGCACGATAACACCTGGCTGGAAAAAGTGCACGATAACACCTATAAAGCGCACTGCACTGTGTGCCGGCGCACTTTTTCCATAGGCATGCTTCTAATGGTGGGCACATGAAGAACATGAGGGGCGTGAAAGCTCGAGGAACCCTTAACCAATTTGTTGTCCACCAGGCCACGGCAGAAGCAGATATGGTATGTAAACATTGTTTGTTTTTTTTTTAAACCCTCTGGTTAAGGTTAATATGGGCATGTGCAGTGAATATCAGCGCTATGTGGCCAGAAGTGTGATAATATAATTTATTTTGTGTAATAAACAACTGCAAGGATAGATGATTACAACAAATAGATGACTAATACATAAAAGTAATACATAGATGAATAATGATGATGAGTTATGATGCGTAATCATTGGAACAAGCGGGTTTTCAAACGGGAGCAGCTGATTAGCATTAGAAAAGCTGAAATAATGCCTCAGCTGAAGCCAATTGCACTAAATGCACTAAATGTGCACTGTTACAATAATGTTTTTCTTTCTATTGTTTTCTATTAATTTATATAATTTTAAGTTAAGCAGGACAGAGTTCTTTTAAAGAAACATTTACTTATATTCTCAAAAGTTAAGCATGACAGGCTTCTGTTTAAGAAAGAGACCTGTTTTATTGTGTTAATTTTGTCATTTTGGGCTAAAAATAAATGGCTAAATGATCATTTGTTTCCCATGTGTTCATATCACAAAGAATATGCATCTACTTAAATCAACTTCAAGTCAAATGGTTAAAAAAAAAATTCAACACACTGGGAAGGGTGAAGACAATCGGGTCGCCCGGCCCTGGCCACGAGGTGTCCCTTATTTATTTTTCAGGGAGTTGGCAACCCTAGCTACCGGTCTCGAGTTTTTGTTCACCAAAGCACACACCAACTTCATACTGACGGACATATCACTGCCCTATTCCCGCCTTGTCTGACCGTGTTTTGTGGCTTTGGTTCACTTCACCTCACTTTACCCCATTCTTGTCATTAAATCAGGCCGTTCTGCAACCATGGCAGCCATTCACTCTATGGCTTTATTCATGGTGTATTTTACCCCTTCACCAAATGCCGTTCTCGTTTCCAACATTATATTTGCAGTGTTCGTCTATCTATCAATATCTGCGGAGTATGGTTTTGTACCGAGTATCCTATTTTCTAAAGCACAGCATGTAAAGGTTAGCTCGGTTAGCAGGATGCTAGCATGTAGCGCCTCAGACGAGTTGAGCAAAGACCCCGTCTGTGTACTTTATACGTGAGCAACGGATTTAAATTAAATTAACGTTTCAAAAGACAAACTTGAAGATAAAAAACAACCTACTTACCGGAGAACCGCCAGGGTTTGCCGCTGCCATCTTGCCGCTCCTAAATTCAAAACTGCCTCTGCAGACAGGCAAGGGAGGCACGGAAATTGTCTTTGAGTTAGTCAAACGTTTTCCTCAGTTCGAGTAGATGATAAAATAAAAGAAAAATGACTGGGATTTTAAGTAGGACTAGGCGTTATGTAATGATCTCTATTTAGGAGAAAAACTTAATCACTCACCTCTAAACAGCTCTCTTTTAGGAGACACACTGCTGGCTAACGGTGTCATGTGATCAAACAGCGTAATTTAATTGGCTGAGAGCCCCTCGACTCGATCTAGTGCTGATTGCTCTGGCTTGGGTCATTTAAGTTCATCACTTTTGCAGTTGAATTTTTGCAGGTGAATTTTTTGCAGGTGAATATTTGATGGTGAATTTTTTGCAGGTGAATTTTTTGCAGGTGAATATTTGATGGTGAATTTATTGCAGGTGAATTTTTGCAGGAATTTTTGCAGGTGAATCTTTTGCAGGTGAATTTTTGCAGGTGAATATTTTTGCAGGGAAATTTGGAGGATAAAAATTCAGTGTTACAAATTCAATGTCTAAAAATAGTTGAATTCTGATGATACTATATTTCTTCCATACTTCTCCAATACCTGCCGTTCTCATTTTCATGTGAACACCCCTCGTTGTCAGACGCCTCACAAATTCTAAGTGCTTGTTTCTTACTCACCCTTCGGCTCATCACCACGGATTCCCCATCACTCAGCCCATCGGACCAAGACCTCACTTTTTCTCCACCTGATTTTCCCCTGGCAGTTCGGGATCTGCAAACCGATCTTCCTAGGAGCCGCCCTGGAGTGCCCTATTACAGCCGGGCCGTCCGGCAGCTGTCCTCGCCGCGCAGCCGTCAGGTCTGCCATTCGCATTCCCCGGAACTCCTCTCTCCGCTCCATTCAACAATACAGCGACTCCGGGCACAAACGAAGGTAGCGCCTCCATTAACAATGCGTCCTCGCTCCTTTCAGCCTCACCCAGCCAGCTACAGCCGCAGCTCGCCACCACTCCGCATGCTCCCTCCTCAGCTGCTCCTCCCACTCAGTGGGACACTCGTCTAGGGTTGCCAGTTCTGCGTGCCCCAATCCCCCCTTTGCAGCTCGTCCCAACAAACCCTCTTGGCACCGAGTTGCCAGGCCCTCAGCCACATATTCCTCCATTGCTAAACTCTGCCACCAACCTCGGCACCGGGATGCCAGGTTTTTTTAGCCACCTTTTCCTCCTCTGCTAAACACTACAGGTAACCTCAGCACCGGGATGCTAGGTTCTCAGCCACTCATTCCTCCTCTGTTAAACACCACAGCTAACCTCGGCACAGGGTTGCCAGGTCCTTTCACCTCCGCTCCTTTCCACCATATTCCAGCTGACATTCCTGCAACCAGTCGTCCGATCGTTCATCCCTCCAACCCAGCAGCCTTTCCTCCTCCCATTGGTGACGTTCAGAGCTGCACCCGGCCCAGCCTTTTTGCCCAGGCTCCCTTTCTTCAAGCTAACACTGCCCAGTTTTCGCTGGCCACGGCAATTCCTCCTCCCAACTCACCGGCCCCAAAGCCTTCTCCTGTATCTGCCAACCTTCATCATCACCGGTAAATATGTAGATTTAGCTGAGCTCATTCTTCCTCCTCTCATGCAACCTGCTCTTCCTAGGGTGATTGATGGCCACGACGGTTCCATTATTATACCTGGCGTGGCCCCTTCTCGGTCGAAAGAGCTCACTCCGGTCGAGTTTGCTCTAGCCTTCTCATTATACAGAGATGTCCTCTGCACTGCTCTTCCCTCCCGAAGACAAGAGTTCGACTCCTATCTGACCATTATTCTCGACCTCGCGTTACGATTTGGCGGCACCGGATTCCATTTCCGGCCATTCCCGCCCCGCATGCCCCCACAACCCCACCAAGCCATGACTAGCTCCATCAGCCTCCACACCCATCCACATTCCGGCACTAGAAGACGCCTTAAAAAAAGAATAAATAAATAAATAAATCACCCTAACCCAGACCATGTCAACTTCTTAGTAAAAGGTTTCTCAGAAGGCTTCCACCCAGGGATCGTCGCCCAGCCATCGGTTTCTTGCACTCGCAAAAAAAACCCCCAAAAAACCCCAACCTGCAGTCAAAAAACAAAAACAAAAAATAAGAGATATAAAGAAAGAGGAAGAACAGAAAAAAAAATAGATGGTTCACCTCCTCGATGACTTCCTGGTCATCTCCCCTCCCACGTCACCACCAGCTCACGGATTATCAACTTCGAGGTCAGTCTTCTCCGAACTCGGCGTCCCTTTGTTGGAAGAGAAAACAGAGGGACCTTCAACACCCCTGGAGTTCCTTGGGATAACCATCGACACTGAACATTTCCAGGCCTCCTTGCCCATTGAAAAGCTCAATCGCATCACCCTTCTCCTCCGAAACCTCTCCTCGCTCTCACTTGCTTCAAACGACAGCTGCTCTCCCTGTTGAGACACTTAAACTTATCTCTCACTTGCTTTCACTCGCTGCATCTAAACTGTCACTCCGTGACTCCGCCATGCTGGATAGCTCTTCCAGGGCCGAACTGCGTCTCTGGCAACTTTGCTCGCTAACTGGAACGGCATCACTTTTGTCTACAACGACCAGCTGCCCCACCCCGACGGCGTCCAGATCTTCAAAGATGCCGCCCCTTCTGCCGGCTTTGGGGACTATTACGGCCGAAGGTGGTTCTCTTCAGCCTCCCGAGTTCCGTAAATATATCCACGATCGGTTCCTGCCTTTATCAGCCGTTTATGAAATCTACCTAGTAGTCATCGCAGCCTTACTGCGGGGCCACGAATGGTCAAAAATCCATCCTCATTCGGTCCGACAACTTCGCTGTAGTCGACATTATCAACAAAGGCCGAAGCAATTCTCCTTCCATCATGCCCTTCATGCGGCGGCTCACGTGGCTATCAGTCACCCATCAGTTCCTAATCATAGCAGAACTCATTCCAGGCCACTTCAATTCCATTGCTGACTCCTGTCTTGTTTGTCCCTCCAGACATTCAGAGCCTTGGCGCCCTACACAGAGGCAGCTCCAACCCCAGTTCCTCTATTTTCAGCCACGACGTTCGAGATCTAAACCCCAGCATCGCAGAACTCATCAGCATCTTCCAAGAAGCGATTGTAAATAGCCTTAAAGCAAGCACATTGTTCTCCTATTGGACCACTTGAAACACGTTCCGTTCATTCCATCATAACTTCAACCTGCCCTTCCCGTCATTGGACATTGCAACAGTTTCCAGCTTCATATCGCATGCCTTCCGGTTCCTGAGCATCAAAATTCCCACCATGAAGACATACGTCAGCGGCATCAACTTTTTTGCCAAACTGCTCACAGGTTCACCATGCCCAACAATTACGTCATCCCAGATATCACTACTCATCAAAGGTTTCCAGCGCCAGTCACCTGCCACGACCCTACACCGCTTACCCTTAACTTCAGATCTTCTACATCGCTGCATCTCTACCCTCCGGATGAAGTATAGCGACTACTTCCTGGCACGCACACTCGAAGCCATGTTCCTGCTCGCCTTCTTCGGCTTCTTACGCTGTTCCGAATTCACCTCCTCATCTTCGAAGTTCCACCCGACTCTTCACCCGTGCTTGAATGACAACCACCCAGTCTCCGAAGACTGCCTCATTTTCACCCTTAAACGAAGCAAAACCAATCAATCGGGCAGCCCACGCCTATATACCACTTCAAAATAAACTCACCTTTACGTCCCTTCGAATCACTAACCCATTACCTCGACCTCAGAAAATCTCAGCATGCCTTACCTTCAGATCCTCTGTTCATCACCGAATCTGACCACGCCCCAACCAGGACATGGTTCCTCTCACACTTTCGCCAAGTGCTCTCGTCTTCTGGGATTCTTCCAAATCTCTTCTCTGGCCATTCCTTCCGTATCGGCGCCGCGACTTCTGCCTCCTGCAAAGGAATCCCCGACCACTTAATCAAGCTCCTGGGTCTTGGAGGTCATCACAAGCCTACCTATAACAGGTAGGCTTGTGATGACCTCCAAGACCTCCATATGGCAAGTCTTCGCTCCTGTAGGGGATGCCGTCTTTGGGGGATATCCCCGGCCTGAGAGCCGTCGCCAGTCCCCTTCAAGGCCTTCCCCAAACCGCAGCACTAATCACACTTCCTCATCCCTCATTGCCCATCGTTACCAAGGGAGTGGTCCCTGCTAGTGAAATGGTTAATAACACTAAACCATAAGTGTTGTTGTCA
Source organism: Pelmatolapia mariae (assembly GCF_036321145.2). Lineage (NCBI taxonomy): Eukaryota > Metazoa > Chordata > Actinopteri > Cichliformes > Cichlidae > Pelmatolapia > Pelmatolapia mariae. Next base: position 56,014,369 of record NC_086229.1, on the reverse strand, counting down.
TTGCACACTGCACTTTTTTTGTGCAATTTAGGTTGTTTTCTCGGGGCTCATATTATTCTTATATTATTCTCTATATTATTCAGATCGATATATATTGCATATAGTTGTATAGATATACATGTCATCCAACAATCCACCACAGGATTCCTGGGGTTCTGGGGGGCCCTCTTGATGTTTGGGGTCTGAGTCTCCTCCATGCCTGCTTCCTGTCCTGTGGGGCTAGGCTATACTGAATTCAGACCAGCCCAACGAAGCAAAAATTTAAAGTCACAGTTAAAGTCACATTTTTTGATGCACTGTTTGACCTTGAATACATTAAGCTGCTTTCATGTGTTTAGATGACTAGGTATTTAAAAAGCTGCTGAACAGGTGCACCTACTAAAATAGACAGTGAGGGTATAGACAATACACTAAGCTATAATAACTGTAAAAAATGTTAAGAAATTACAAAAAAATTGCAAGATAAAATAAAATGAATGCCACAGGAAAACATAATAACAACGTGAGTATTTTGAGGAAAAGACAAATAAATTTGTACAAACTTGAACAAAGACATTTATAGACAAATATTTTAAAAATAATTTGGAAAAGTGCTTGAACTTATCACATTTTGGTAACTGTAAAACTGCTGAATTTTCACATTAAACCAAAATGTTTTTTTCTTTTCAAAAGCAAAGACATTCACTAATATTTCCAACTGAAGTCAATCTGAAACTGATAAAATTAGAAAACATTACACAAAAATTGTAAACCAAAATTATGGAGGACCACAAGAGCCACGCGCATCGAAATAAAAATTTCTGTGCTTAAATAATGAATTGTAGAATAAATTCTGCAATTGTAAATTCATTTTTGAATTCCAATTTAATAAACTGCATTTCAAAATCCTTTTTCCAATTGCATTTCAAAAAACATTTTTGAATTCCAATTTAATAAACTGCATTTCAAAATCCTTTTTCCAATTGCAATTTAATAAACTGCATTTCAAAATCCTTTTTCCACTTGCAAATTAATAAACTACAGTTCAAAATCCTTTTTCCACTTGCAATTTAATAAACTACAGTTCAAAATCCTTTTTCCACTTGCAATTTAATAAACTGCATTTCAAAATCCTTTTTCCATTTGCACTTTAATAAACTGCATTTCAAAATCCTTTTTCCATTTGCACTTTAATAAACTGCAGTTCAAAATCCTTTTTCCATTTGCACTTTCATAAACTGCATTTCAAAATCCTTTTTCCATTTGCATTTTAATAAACTGCAGTTCAAAATCCATTTCCCTTTCCTGTTCGCTCCGGGATTAGGTGCTGGATTAGCTGCTGGATTAGCTCTTCGATTAACAACTTGCTGGAGGCTATTCAAATTAGCCACAGGGTGGGATGTAAGGAGCTCTCTGATTGGTTGGACAGATACAGGCTGTCTGCCTGGATTTTTCTAGCTCATAGCTTCGCCCTGCTAAGAAGCGTGTGTGCTTGTACAAAGGACGTTCAGCCTCGGGATTTACACTCGGCTCGACACGGATATGTGAAGAATGAAGGGACCCTGCAGCGAAACGGAGAGCCCAACCTCTGACTGAGTGCCTGTTTTCGCAGTCTGACCACCTGTTGAAGGTAACGTGCTAACATGGCTAACGCTAGCATCACCGCACGTAGCCCCGTTATTTTAAGGACATCTTAGTTTATGAAAGTTTTACGTCGCAGCTGTACGAGCTAGCTGCGTGTTTTGTAAGCTGCTGTGCTCTTCACAAATAAAGCTGGAAGCAGCTCAGACTGTTAGAACCAGCACTGAGCCCTGTTACATTTATACAGTGTTAGAGCAATGGCTGCAACCTACAGCCTTTAAACTAGCGATTAAAATGCTGACAGTAAACTCGTCAGTCCAGATGTTACCACATTACTTTGTGATACTTAGAGTTAAAACAACTGAGACAGGCTGATTAAAATAACAGCTGTCAGTTCTCTCATCCCTTATATCAAGACTGGAGATCACACTACTGATTTCAGTTCATTTAATATGTGAGTGCACAGATTCATTCTCAACTGGACATAAACGATGATCAAAGGTTGTATATATGATGAATTCATCAAATCCCAGCCTCTAACACAGTGCGCTGAATCTTAGCTTTGAATGTCCAGTATATTCTAATCAGTGCAATGTAAGCATTCACTGAACCTACAGTATCTACACCTGTGTGGCAAATGTGTGGTAAAGACACAGATAATGAAATTTAATTATCAATACAATATACATCATGAAAAATGAAAGCTGAAATTGATTCAGTTTAGTACTTTTCTCTGTATGCTCTGTGATTATAAAGGCCTTAGATTCTGTGATATATACTGTAAATGATTTTCACAGAGGTCTTAAAGTAGTTAAATCACTGCTGATAGTCTGGTTGTTTATATTTTCACGTTTTTGTGTCTGTAGGGCTGTTTGATGACGATTTGGACTCCTCTGGGAGATGAGGACACACCCACATCTGTTCCATACTGCAGCCACTGATGGTGTTACGGCTCTGAGTCAGCTTTGGGCCGTTGTCAGGTGCTGGTTTTCCAGTGTGTGCGTCTGATGGCCCAAAGGTGACTCAGAGCCGTAACACCATCAATGGCTGCAGTATGGAACAGATGTGGGTGTGTCCTCATCTCCCAGAGGAGTCCAAATCGTCATCAAACAGCCCTACAGACACAAAAACATGTGAAAATATAAACAACCAGACTATCAGCAGTGATTTAAGTACTTTAAGACCTCTGTGAAAATCATTTACAGTATATATCACAGAATTTAAGGCCTTTATAATCACAGAGCATACAGAGAAAAGTACTAAACTGAATCAATTTCAGCTTTTGTTTTTCATGATGTATATTGTATTAATAATTAAATTTCATTATCTGTGTCTTTACCACACATTTGCCACACAGGTGTAGATACTGTAGGTTCAGTGAATGCTTACATTGCACTGATTAGAATATACTGGACATTCAAAGCTAAGATTCAGCGCACTGTGTTAGAGGCTGGGATTTGATGAATTCATCATATATACAACCTTTGATCATCGTTTATGTCCAGTTGAGAATGAATCTGTGCACTCACATATTAAATGAACTGAAATCAGTAGTGCGATCTCCAGTCTTGATATACTGAATGCGAGAACTGACAGCTGTTATTTTAATCAGCCTGTCTCAGTTGTTTTAACTCTTAAGTATCACAAAGTAATGTGGTAACATCTGGATTGACGAGTTTACTGTCAGCATTGTAATCGCTAGTTTAAAGGCTGTAGGTTGCAACCATTGCTCTAACACTGTATAAATGTAACAGGCCTCAGTGCTGGTTCTAACAGTCTGAGCTGCTTCCAGTTTTATTTGTGAAGAGCACAGCAGCTTACAAAACACGTAGCTAGCTCGTACAGCTGCGACGTAAAACTTTCATAAACTAAGATGTCCTTAAAATAACGGGGCTATGTGCGGTGATGCTAGCGTTAGCCATGTTAGCACGTTACCTTCAACAGGTGGTCAGACTGCGAAAACAGGCACTCAGTCAGAGGTTGGGCTCTCCGTTTCGCTGCAGGGTCCCTTCATTCTTCACATATCCGTGTCGAGCCGAGTGTAAATCCCGAGGCTGAACGGCCTTTGTACAAGCACACACGCTTCTTAGCAGGGCGAAGCTATGAGCTAGAAAAATCCAGGCAGACAGCCTGTGTCTGACCAACCAATCAGAGAGCTCCTTACATCCCACGATGTGGCTAATTTGAATAGCCTCCAGCAAGTTGTTAATCGAAGAGCTAATCCAGCAGCTAATCCAGCACCTAATCCCGGAGCGAACAGGAAAGGGAAATGGATTTTGAACTGCAGTTTATTAAAGTGCAAGTGGAAAAAGGATTTTGAAATGCAGTTTATTAAAGTGCAAGTGGAAAAAGGATTTTGAAATGCAGTTTATTAAAGTGCAAATGGAAAAAGGATTTTGAGATGCAGTTTATTAAATTGCAAGTGGAAAAAGGATTTTGAGATGCAGTTTATTAAATTGCAAGTGGAAAAAGGATTTTGAAATGCAGTTTATTAAATTGCAAATGGAAAAAGGATTTTGAACTGCAGTTTATTAAAGTGCAATTGGAAAAAGGATTTTGAAATGCAGTTTATTAAAGTGCAAGTGGAAAAGGATTTTGAAATGCAGTTTATTAAAGTGCAATTGGAAAAAGGATTTTGAACTGCAGTTTATTAAATTGCAAGTGGAAAAAGGATTTTGAAATGCAGTTTATTAAAGTGCAAATGGAAAAAGGATTTTGAACTGCAGTTTATTAAATTGCAAGTGGAAAAAGGATTTTGAAATGCAGTTTATTAAATTGCAATTGGAAAAAGGATTTTGAAATGCAGTTTATTAAATTGGAATTCAAAAATGAATTTACAATTGCAGAATTTATTCTACAATTCATTATTTAAGCACAGAAATTTTTATTTCGATGCGCTTTCGATGTGGCTCTTGTGGTCCTCCATACAAAATAACCACAAAAAGAAGTGAATGAGACTGATTGTTTTAAACTAAATATATTTAGGTCGAAATGAATTTTATTGTAAGAAATCCAATACAAATATAACATGTATTCAAAAGATTTTTCTGACTTGTTATAGCAGCTGTGATTTCACTTCAGAAACTGGCAACATGAGTTTCCTTTTTTTTCTTTTTAAATTTAGACTTGATTAAAAAATTTGGGAATTTTCTGATGTCTTACCTGCATAAGGTTACATGAACAAGTCAGGTGACCTCTGCATACTTCAGACTCAGTTAAATTTAAGGTCAAAGTCTCCCAGTAAAATCATGCTCAGTGTTACATGCCTCAGTGGTTTCAAATTTAACTTGACCTTGGCATTCCATGGCTTGTCAGTAAAAAAAATCAAATTTCAGCCTCATCAGACTATCATTGCTCCCCTTTGCTGTACATTTTTAGGTTCAAATGTTTTTTTGGCAGTAAAGCATTTTCACTTTCCACTCTGCTCAGTTACAGCATAGTGGAAAGTGGAAATGCTTTTAAATGTTCAGATTAAAAATAAACACCTAGAAGGATGAGGAAAACCATTGTAAGTGAAAGTTATACTATGGAGGACTGAGGTTCTGGACAATTTTTATCTCAGGTTTAATCATTTTATATCAGGTGAAATTCACGATGAAAACTGTTGTTCCCCACCAGCCCAGGTATCTTTGTTTTGAAGTTCTATAGTTGCAATTTGATGAATAAATAAATACATTTTCTTCCCCAAAACAGTCCCCACTGCAAATAGCAAGAAACAGAATAATCTCTATTATATTATTATTGTCATAGCAGTTATGTGTCTTAGAGATAATTCTTGGTACAATTTGCATCATCAACATCAAAAATGAATTAAACAGGAAGAGGAAGTCCCAACCTACATTTTGTCCGTTGTATTTCAGCCTAAAGCTCACGCAGTCAGCAGCAAGACATCATGGAGATTACAACTCTCAGCATTAGACTTGGTAAGTACTGATTCCAGCAATTAATTGTACAATCGTATTTTTAGCTGTCATATATGTCTGATGCACAGAATTCCATTTGTTTCTACAGTGACTGAGGTTTTGGTCCTCGTGGCAGTACAAGCTGATCGCAGCAACTTTGCTGGTGAGTTAGAAGCAATTTGTGACTGATATAAACAGGGATGTTTAGATTACTAAACGACCTGTAATATTCAAATTAATTTTAAATGATGATATTTTGTATTTATTTGCATTTTAGTAAGAAAAAAACGAGTTCACAATGCTACCTTCAAAATTGTTTGAGGCTCTGATACTTTAGTTTTTAATGGTTTGCGTTTATTTCCTCAGAAGCAGATCCAGCCTAGCATGAAGTTCATGTTAGCAAATTCTAGCAAATTTAACGCTTTGTTGTGTTTTGTTGTAGTTACGGATTTTGAAAGACTTTCTTTTCTTATTTTAGGGGCAGATAATTTATTTGATTGCCTTCTTTGTTCACATATTTGTCTTAGATGCAGTTTTTCCTCACATTGTTCCAAATAGACTTCAGTTCTTTGAATACAAGTCTATCTCTGTACATTGTGAGGAAGATAACAGCATCACTGAATGGATAGTGAAGTGGAAATCCCATAAAATACAAAACTCTTCCCACACATTGAACACATCAGCATCACCCTGCACAATTTATCCCACCTTTGAAAGTCACAGTGGAGAATACTGGTGTGAAAATGAAGATGGAGAAAAAAGTGAGGCTGTGAACATTGTTATCACTGGTATGTTGAGTAATATGTGTGTGTGTGTGTGTGTGTGTATAGAAATGCACCTCTATTAAAGAATGTTTAGTTTTAAAGTGTTACTTTTGAATAAGATGAATCCTAAGTACTTTAACACTTTTCACAAAAAATAAGTAATTTTTTTTATTAAATAATGTAATGAAGTAATTCGTAAAATATATTTTCATCACACTTCCCAGCTGGTTTTGTAATCTTGGAAAGTCCGGCCTACCCTGTGATGGAGGGAAATGAGGTGACCCTTAATTGTAAAAACAAGAAAACTCAGTCAGAACACATAACTGACTTCTACAAAGATGGTGTCTCTCTCGGGACCTGGTATCAAAGCAGCATGACCATCAAAAATGTCTCCAAGTCTGATGAAGGACTCTACAAGTGCAGCATATCTGGAGCTGGAGAATCACCTGAGAGCTGGTTAGCTGTTTTAAAACAACGTGAAGGTGATTTAGATTGTTTTTTTGTTTTGTTTTTTTTAATATATCCCTGTTTTGTTTTATTTGTCTTTTGTCTTTTCCACTTGCTTTAATATTTTCATGTTCTTTCCAGCACATTACAATGAGACTGATCTTTCACATGAAGTCCCTAAAATTTCACAGGATGAATTCCCCAAAAAACACATTCTGCTGTGGACTGTTATCTGTGTTTTACTGGTGGCTCTGTTGTTGGTGGTAATGACCCTGATTCTGCATAAGAAGCACAAAGGTACAGAAAAGTTCTCTCCCAGAAATAGATTGTAAATTCATTTAATCTTGCTATTACAGTAGCAGTCTTTTTTGCATCATTGTACTAGATCAAAACAACCTTAACAGTTTTTTTTATACAAATGCATTAGCTGCTGATTTTGATTATTATGTATCATTACATAAATATTCACTTATCATCTTTACAACACTTGACACTACTTACTGAGCAATGGGAAAAAAACAAACAAACAAACAAAACAATTTTTTTAAATGCAGAGATTTAGTAAATAGCAGGATTTAAACTAGGTCAATATGATAATGATTTACCAGATTAAAAGAGACAAATATATATTTAATAATAGTTCAATGACTGGAAAAATTACAGATTAACCAAGTGGCGCTGGTTCCAGTCTCCTCATAATCCAAAAATTTAGCTTGCCAATATAAGTATGTAGCACTATCACACAAACTTCTGACATATGGCTTGCTCAAAGTAAAGATATGTAATATAACCATTATATTGTAACCATGATATGTATTGTGAGCATGACATGAATGTTAATGAGTTTGTGCTGAATATGAGTCTGACCCCGACCCATTTTTTTTTTAAACATGTCAGTCCTGCAAGACACGGACACCACTGACCTACATCGAGCAACATATGCTGTGGTCAGAAAACAAAGGAAGCAAAATGGTAAAGTTTTAATGTAATCATTTATATTTTATAATGACTTTGAAGAACTTAAAGAGTATGTAAATGATGTATAATATTTTGTGTGACATGAGGCATTTTAGTCATCAGGTTTTATCTTATATTTGTTGTTAGATGGAGACAATTCATATGAACCAAATGATGTCCTGTATGCCAGTGTTAAAAGTCACTGGGGAAAAAAAGGTATACACACACACACTTTTCATTTCATTTTCATTAAAAACACTACATTCAGATGACCTAATAACTTTCTAGGATTTCTCTATCTGGATGGTCGAACATGTATCAACAAATAAAGAGTTTTTTGATAAATTAACATATTTGTTTCCAACACAGAACCAAAAGTGTCCAGAGCAGACATTAAATCATGCTGTCAAGAAGAGACTGTCATCTATTCTTCTGTCAAGTGAGCCTCAAACATAGTGTATTTGTTGGACTTTTATAAAACCATAGCATGTGGTTAGCTAACACATAACTGTTGCAAATAAGAAAATGAAAAACAGAAAAATAAAAAGATAACATGATTACTGATATTGTTATTTTGAGCTTTAAAGAAATTTTTTTTAAAAATCAGCCTTAACAGTTATTACTGTTGTTATCTCATAAAGATAACCCCACCCCTAAATGGCACATTAAGGTTTTATTTTATGTGTTTATGAAATTAATATTATCTGCATGTACCTTTTAAGAATGTAAGCTTTTCTCTAAGTTTTTCTTTCTTCAGTCATTGTCATTTTAAAAAGCAGCAATAATAGAGGAAAAATAAAGAATTAAAGAAACAAATGACTGTTTTTTCTGTTTTGTTTTGTTTTGTTAGCAGTTACTATAGTGTAAGGTTTTATTGAACACCAAAGTGATGCTTTGAGTACGCTGTAATGAGATTTACTAATACATCATTGCTCTTAAATGCTCAAAGGCCAGGATTTCAGTAAGTACAGAAACCACTTGGACAACCAAAGATATTTCAATTCCAAAAAAAAAAAAATAATAATAATAATTCTTCACTATCATTTTAAGTTCAAACAATGTCTTTTTTCTAAAAAAAAAAAAAAAAGTCCATTATCAAAGTATGTTTTAAGTGGTAAAGAGTAACTCCTGACTTTTGTTTTTTGTTACACATAAAAAGGTACTACCTTCAATAATGGTTGTTTTTTTTGTTTTGTTTTTTGTTTGTTTGTTTGGAGGTGTTTTCTTGCACTGTTACAGAGTGTGTGAGCAAGTGGGACAGTTGACCTAGAAAGAAAAAACCCACCACCACACACACACACACACACACACAAACACACACACACACACACTGTCTCTATATTGGTCTCTGTCTCAGTCAAATTAGTGTCAGTTAAACCACTTTCTCTTACCTGCTCAGTTTGGCAACACGTCTGAAGATGCTGTGCATATGAACACAGCTGCTACCTCTTTTTAAATACATTCACTGTGGTTAGCTATTAACATAGCGGCACACTGCTTTTATATGTTCTCATTAACACATTGAGCCACTGACATCTTTTAAGATACACCCTACTGAATGCAGCATTGTATGCCTGAAACACACACTCAAATTAAGTTCAGCCCACATGAACTGACACTAGAACTTAAATTTCTTTTATTACAGTTAATTTAAAGATTTATTATCTAGAGCACAACAAAAGCACTAAACATGTTTTTTTTTCTCCAATAGTACAGGGTGGGGAAATTACTGATTACTTTATCTTGATGTCGTTACATTTTTAATGACAGAAATATAGTAGCAGATAAATCATCTCGTACCTCTGTCACACATATTGTTGTGATTTGGCTATTAGGCTGTGAGGGCCCATATTAACCAGCTGTTGGAGGCTCAGGTAATAAGGGAGAGCAGCAGTCGCCATGCCTCTCCAATTGTACTGGTCTGGAAGAAGGATGAGAGCCTGAGTTTGTGTGTGGACTATTGCTTGCTAAATAGCAAGACAACCCACATAGCAAAATTGGTATGGCCCAGATCTGGCCCACACAATGTGCTTACACATGGCCCACATACCTCAAAGAATGACGGACCTTTGGCGGCCCAGATCTGGTTTGCCAGAGGTGGCCAGTTGCAGATATACTGGCCACCTTGATCAGATGCTGAATGTAGCAGGTGCATGTTCATGTGTGGTGGTCGCTTGTCTCAGTCCTTTACTGAAGTTGGCAGGTTAGACAGTCCAATAGTGATATCCTGCCCATCTGAGAGTTTGAAAACACACATGCAATACTTTATTCGTATTACGGTCAAAGTTGGATGTTCATTTTTGTCCTTTAAAAATTTTTGCATATTTGAAAGCTCTATAATTTGAGGATGGCTCAGATAGTCTTTCTCTAAGAGTATCTCCCTTGAAAGCGGAGACAAGTTTATCCAATGATCCATGTCACTTTTCCTGGATGATTTCTTTGAAGCTGGATGTTGACTTCTCTCACCCTCACTCAGAAATACTTCTAAAATAATCAAGCAAATAAATAATGAAGATTTACTCACTTCATTACAAAAACAATAAAAAATCTCCCTTTTATTCCTTTTCTCCAGTCCTGCTGAACACCAGGCAACAAATATCCCAGTAAATCACAGTAAAATGCAAAGCACATACTGTGTACAACATGTGCCTGTATAAAGAACATTCAATTCTAAACCATCCAGAACTATATATTTTTTAGCTGTGTATGGTTTATCTGCAGCCTCTGATGAAAGATCAGAATTGTGATTTTCTCTGCGTTGTCTAAGCTCTGCAGAGCCTCTGTTAAGAAAAACATATCTGTAAGCATAGAAGATGTAAAATATACATTTCATAACACGTCACTGGACAAACCTCGGTCAGTTGATTTCCTCTGTGCAGTGCAGACGAGCATCAGTCAGCAAGTAAAGGTGGTGAGATGGACTCGTGCCCTTTGTGACTCTGCTAGTTCTTCTGAGGAAACACCACCGTCTCTCCACACCGTCACCATCTGTGAGCACAAACTGCTGCTCTGCCAGCATGTAGGAAATCACATATCACAAACGCTGGGATCAAAAGTTACATGACAGAAACACAAGCTTAATCTCTCTTAATAAAAAATAGTATACATGTATGACTGAATAAAAACAAACAAGTTAGATGTTAGAACGCTTATATTTTTATTTTAGTAAACGCCCAAAGCTTTAAATATAATCTGATATTTTTTGGAGCAGCCTTCAGGATCTCCATGTATTAGCAAGCTATTTTTAGACTTGATGGATATCATTAACAACCTGCTAGCAAATAATCATGTGCAGTTCCACATGATTATTAACAGACAAAAAGAAAACATATTACTGATACAAAATAGTTTTCTATAAGAGATCACTGCAAAAAGTGCAGCCTTACCTAAAGTTCACCCTACTGTTACTCATTTTATATAAAGATTTAAAAATCTAGTTGGTATTGGTATGACGAGTAACCTTCATTAATAGTAATAAATCACACAGCAATAGTACATTCATGTAGTTGTAAAAAGCATGACAATATATTAAGTAATCCAAAGTATTTAGAATACGTTACTCTCATTGAGTAACTTAATGGAATACATTACAAAATACATTTTGGGCCATGTATTCTGTAATCTGTTTTGGAATACATTTTAAAAGTAACCTTCCCAACACTGTCTTCATTGGAGTGTGCACTCTTAAGGATTTTTCCCACAACTGAATAAAAAATACTGATATTTACACGTAACAGATTCAGCTAATGCAGCCTGACTCAATCCTGATTCTAGATGTTCAGCAGACACACAGAGACACAGAGGTACTGTTTAAAGTTTAGTGAGTCACTGATCATTTACAGTATTACAGAGGCTGGCAATGTTTGCATGATGTCCACGTTACTGCAAGTTTCTAGCTGACTCTCAGGTGTGACAGGTGTGGCAGCAGGAAAGAGGCTCAATAAACCTGTATGATACAGTTTAAACGAAGCACTGAAACTTGCACATATTTATTATAGATGCATTGAAGCTAATCGGGATATTTACTGTCAATCTGTGGCTGCGATTAACTCTTTAACACCTACCATAGAACCAAGTCCTGCAGAGCTTATCTTTATATTTTTACATGCTGTAGTGCCATTTTTGGGAGCATTTCAAGTTGCTATACATCAATACAACCGTTATAGCCCAAATTTTAATTATATGTATGCATTAAGTCCATAATAACTACATAAATTGCAAAAAAGTGCGGTAACACTTTATAATAAGTGCACACTATTAAGCATTAGTTAATCATCTGTTAAGCATTAGTTAATGGTTACTTACAGCATCTACAAAGTATTTCAACCTATAAATAGGTTGTAAGGTATATATGGTCCCCACTTTAGATGGGCTCACTCAAGATACTTTACTAACAAGTAGTAAATGGTTTGTAACTTCCTAAATAAGTTTATTAAGGTATTTATGAGTATTTATAGATAATCTATCGAAAAAGAAGTTGGCCGATAGTGAGTTACAGCTTTGGCAGCCTTTAGGTGACAGTTATAAATGTATTGTAAGACATCTGTTAAGATATAGCAGCTGAGTGATGTAACCCTGATATTCAGTGTTTATAAAACATCTAGTATGAAACTACTATGTGTAGTACATGTAGAGTTTATAGTAGTGGTTTGTAACTGATGCAGAGTAGCGTTTATAAATGATTAATCAATGAGTTTTAGAACATGAAAACATAATTAATAAAAAGTGTTGTACATTAGCTTATTAATCATGAATAAAGTGTTCAAAGCAGTGCTTGAACACTTTAGCTGCTTCAAGATGGCGCCGGTGTACGTGGCTGCTCGTCTGTCGCTGTCAGTTTTGTTTGTTTTTATATTGCTCCTGTCGTGTGTCACTCAAGAAATCGGGTCATTACTGGTGTACGATCGCCAATCGCTTCTGAACCTCCGAAGTTCTGGACAAAATACAGCTCCATTTTCTAACGGAGGTCAGAATTCATGGTGTCCGCTGCTGTCACATATACCAACTTGCCTATGCTGTGCAGTCATGCTACCTCCCCGGCGAAGACGTCGGGGTAGGCGCAGTGGTCGGCTGGTTAAACTCAAGATCTTTTTAGCGCACCACCCCACTACGGTCAAAGGAATACAGAGATTATTTCCTGGAGTTTTTGTGCACCGACGTTTCCTGGACCCCGTGGATTCCTGCCTCATCCCCGTGGTCTGCCAGGATGACGCGCCGCTCCTCCGTGACCCCTGTCCTCCTCGGCTCAACGTGCGCCGGGCGATCCTCCGCAATCTGAGGCCGCTGTGTCGGACTCCCTGTGCCGCTGGGGCTTATACCTCATCCCCGGCTCCTGTCAGGATTGGGCTGGTAAACGCCAGATCGCTGGTGAACAAATCTTTTATTCTGAATGAGTCATTCATCTCCTGGAAACTGGACTTCATGTGTGTCACGGAGACTTGGCTTAATACTGGTGAGTCCAGTACTTTATCTGAACTTTTACCAGCGGGTTGTTCCTATTTTAACACACCAAGGACATCAGGGAGAGGAGGAGGTACGGCGGTTGTTTTTAAAAAGGATTTTAAATGTAAACAGTGTGTTTTACAGCCCTCGTTTTCCAGCTTTGAGCTCACGTGTTTTGAAGTTAATCGCTCTAACTCTGTGCTCTTTGCTGTTATTTATCGTCCCCCTAAATACAATAAGAATTTCATAAATGACTTTTCAGAATTTCTAGCTGGGATTATGCCCAACTACGATCACGTTCTTATTGTGGGAGATTTTAATATCCATGTCTGCTGCCCTGATAAACCTCTGGTGAAGGAGTTTTTAAGCCTCATTGACTCTTTTAATCTGGTCCAGTCCGTACCTGGTCCCACACATGAACATGGACACACACTAGACCTGGTCTTGTCACACAGTCTACCTGTGTCTAACGTGGAAGTGACTGACACTGCTTTCTCTGACCATATGGCTGTATTATTTGATGCTGTGTTTTCACGCACTACAGTTCAAACCAGCGCTCCTGTTCGCCGCTGTCGGATTATTAACCCTTCCACTGCTGCCCAGTTCTCAACTGCTTTTAACCAGCTGTCTATCCCCGCCGATCGTACTCCCTTGGACACAGAGATCATCAGCTCCTGGTTTCAATATTCTTGCCTTACTATTCTGGACTCTGTGGCACCATTAAAAACCAGGAAGCCCAAGGCTAAAACTGACCCTTGGTTTAATGACGCCACTCGGGCTGTGAGGAGGGAGTGTCGTAGAGCTGAACGCAGATGGAAGAGGGACAAACTGCAGGTGTCTCTTCAAATCCTAAAGGACTGCTGGCGCCTCTATCAGGATACAGTCAAAGAGGCTAAAAGAAAATATTTCTCTAAGATCATTTCCTCCAACAGTCACAATCCACGTGTGTTATTTAAATCTATTGACTCAGTCTTAAATGCTCCACAAAGTGGCTGTTTGGAGGCCTCTAATAAACTGTCTAATGATTTTATGTGTTTTTTCATTGAGAAGGTTGCAACCACGCGGGCTCTCATTTCTTCCCCTGAGTCTGACCCCTCTGTCTTGATCCCTTGCTCTGCTGTTTTTAACCAGTTTGAGCCTGTGTCCCTTTCTTATTTTGAGGATGTGGTCGGCCACCTGAGGCCCTCTGGTTCCCCAAATGATCCTGTCCCACCACAGTTTTTTAAGGAGATTTTTCCTAGCATAGGCCAGGCTGTTCTTACTGTTATAAACAGCAGTTTAATATCTGGTGTAGTCCCTGCTAATTTTAAGCATGCGGTAGTACAACCCTTGCTTAAGAAACCTGCCCTGGACCACACTGTATTGGCTAACTACAGACCTATCTCCAAGTTGTCCTTTATGTCTAAAATCTTAGAGAAAATTGTACATTGCCAATTGATGGATTTTTTAAATGAGAATAGTATCCTGGAGGTCTTTCAATCAGGTTTTAAAAACTTTCATAGCACAGAGTCAGCACTCTTAAAGGTTTTTAATGATATCCTCCTTACCTGTGACTCTGGTAATCATGTTGTTCTTGTCCTCCTTGACCTAACAGCTGCCTTTGACACTGTAGACCACAACATTTTACTGTCTCGCTTGCACCATCTTGCAGGCATTCGTGGTACTGCTTTGAAATGGTTTAGGTCTTATCTTTGTGACAGAACTTTTAGTGTTAACTTTTTAGGGTATGAGTCTTCCTCTGCCACTTTTCAGTCTGGGGTCCCGCAGGGCTCAATTTTAGGGCCTCTGCTTTTTTCATTATATTTACAGCCCCTGGGAACCATCCTCAGAAGGCATGGAATATCCTTCCACTGCTATGCTGACGACTGTCAGATTTATCTGCCTCTGAAGCAGAAAGAGGCCTTCTCTATTAAGCCACTTCTAGCATGTCTAGAAGACATTAAATCTTGGATGTCCCTAAACTTTCTAAGGTGTAATTCAAGCAAAACTGAGGTGATTCTGTTTGGTCCTAGTGGACCTTGTGAACCCTCTGCTATTGATTTGGGACCCCTGGCAGATTATTTTAAATCTGTTGTTACAAACCTGGGTTTTAAGATGGACAGTGATTTTAAATTAGACAGTCAAATTAGGGCTACTGTCAAGTCCAGTTTTTACCATTTAAGGCGCTTGGCAAAGATAAGACCTATTTTATCCAGGCCGCATCTTGAAACGGTAATCCATGCTTTTATTTCATGTCGTCTAGATTACTGTAATGCTCTGTATTGTGGAGTTAGTCAGCATCTTCTCTCTCGTCTGCAGCTGGTCCAGAATTCTGCTGCACGACTTTTAACCAAAACTCGTAAAAGAGAGCACATAACTCCAATCCTGGCTTCACTCCATTGGCTGCCTGTATATCATAGAGTTCATTTTAAAATTCTCATGTTTGTTTTTAAATGTTTAAACGGTCTTGCCCCAACTTACCTCTCTGAGCTTCTGCATCCTTACTCACCCCCCAGGTCTCTCAGGTCAGCTGACAAGCTGCTCCTGGAGGTACCCAGGTCCAAGAGGAAGCTCAGAGGGGACAGGGCCTTCTCTATTGCTGCTCCTAATCTGTGGAACAATCTGCCCCAGCACATTAGAGAGGCCCCTTCACTGTCCACTTTTAAAACACATCTTAAAACCCATTTTTACTCCTTGGCATATGACACAGTCTGACCCTGATTTTATTGATTTTATTGTTTTGATCTAATGTGCTGATTTTATTGTTTTAAATGTAATTCTTATCATCATTTTTTATACTATTTTATTATTGTTTTTGCTATTTGTGCTAATTTTATTTATTTTAATGTCATTTTAATAATCATTTTTATATATATATATTTTATTTATTTTTATATTATTATTTTTCTTATTTTTTAACATGTTCAATGTATCACTTTGGCATGTCAAGTGTACAGCACTTTGTGTTCAGCTGGGGGCTGATCTGAAAGTGCTATATAAATAAATTGCTTGCTTGCTTGCTTGAAAACTATTAACTGATTATGAGAAATACTTTGTACACTGTAAAAAAGATCCGTATATTTAACAGTGAAAGACAGTAAAAATACGACAAGAAAAACCTGTTAACTATAAAACAGTTTAAAACTGTTGATTTGATGTGAAATTGCCGTAAATAAAGTAATGTGGAAAAACCGTAATATGTACATTTTTTCTCTGAAAAAAATACATAAACCTACTGTAAATCACTCTTGCATAGTTTTTTTTAACGGAAGATTCCAATAAAGTTTAGAACAGGCAAACACAATTTTTTTTACATTTATTTATTGAAAAAAATACAGGTTTTAACCCAGCCAACATTTATATGTGGGGCCCATATGGTTTGGAAATGGGCTGAAAAATGGGCCCCATATAGGATTGTCCGCGGGTTCCATAATGGCCCCATATTAAATGCCCATATAGGTGTTATATTGGTAAAATCTGGGAACTAAATGGGCCCCAACTGGGCAAAGTACACAGAAACCCACCCGGGCCCCATCTTTCAAGTTTTTGTGGGTACCATGTGGGTACCACAAAGGCTAAAAAGTGGGTTTTAAGTGGGATTGTCCGCGGGTTCCATAATGGCCCCATTTTATAAGCCCATCTTGGTGTTATATTGGTAAAATCTGGGAACTAAATGGGCCCCAACTGGGCAAAGTACACAGAAACCAACATGGGCCCCATCTTTCAAGTTTTTTGTGGGTACCATGTGGGCACCACAAAGGCTAAAAAGTGGGTTTTAAGTGGGATTGTCCGCGGGTTCCATAATGGCCCCATTTTATATGCCCATCTCGGTGTTATATTGGTACAATCTGGGAACTAAATGGGCCCCAACTGGGCAAAGTACACAGAAACCCACCCGGGCCCCATCTTTCAAGTTTTTGTGGGTACCATGTGGGTACCACAAAGGCTAAAAAGTGGGTTTTAAGTGGGATTGTCCGCGGGTTCCATAATGGCCCCATTTTATAAGCCCATCTTGGTGTTATATTGGTAAAATCTGGGAACTAAATGAGCCCCAACTGGGCAAAGTACACAGAAACCCACCTGGGCCCCATCTTTCAAGTTTTTTGTGGGTACCATGTGGGTACCACAAAGGCTAAAAAGTGGGTTTTAAGTGGGATTGTCCGCGGGTTCCATAATGGCCCCATTTTAAATGCCCATCTCGGTGTTATATTGGTAAAATCTGGGAACTAAATGTGCCCCAACTGGGCAAAGTACACAGAAACCCACCCGGGCCCCACCTTTCAAGTTTTTTTGTGGGTACCATGTGGTTACCACATAGGCTAAAAAGTGGGTTTTAAGTGGGATTGTCCGCGGGTTCCATAATGGCCCCATTTTAAATGCCCATCTCGGTGTTATATTGGTAAAATCTGGGAACTAAATGGGCCCCAACTAGGCAAAGTACACAGAAACCCACCCGGGCCCCATCTTTCAAGTTCTTAGTGGGCACAACATGAGGAAAACATGAGCTAAAAAGTTGGAATGGCATTATCAGTGGGTTCTGTAGTTGCATCTTACTTCTAGTTTGAATTGGCTAATTTCTGGCACTGAGTGGGCCCCATGTAGTAAAACACTCACAAAATCAATTTTTCAGACAGCTAATACGGGTTCTGTGACACAAAGACACCAAATATATTAAAGCTGACCACAAACAAAAACTAGTTTGTAAATAAAACCATTTCAAAAATCACCAGGGTACACAAAACAACATTTTTCACATTTATTTTGTCCAACAACTGTGATTTTACGTAACTGTATTCCAAAGTGCGTAAACTTTTAAAAAACTAGAAATGTCAAACTACATCAAAATTCCTTAGATATTCGGAACTGTTGCAACAGTGAGAAAAAGTCAGATGGAAAACTCAAAAGCTTATCTTGAATCAGCAGGGTTTCTTTTTTTGTTTTTTTACAGAGCCGTAAGTCTATTTTGTACCCTTGCAGCCCTCGGTCCTCCTCTGTCTTTAGCTCCAGTGAACCACTTGGAGAGAGCCTTCTCTGCTTCTTGCAAGTTGACTTTTGATGTTAAATAATTCTTCTTCAGTGCCTCTGCAAATGAAGAAGAAAAATGGGCAAGCCAAAGTAAAGTTAACCTTAGCTTACTTAATTTGGTGATGATTTGCAAAGAACAATGTTTATTTCACTTTATTGCCTCAAAAAATATATATAAATTGCATGATAACCAATCTCAGTTACACTTTCAAACACTTTATTAAAAAAGTTTAGTTTTCTAAAGTTCAAATGTCTCAAGTGAAACTAACTTACCATACACAACATTAAAAAGACGTAAATCTCTGAACTTTTTTTTCCCATGTCGGCCAAGCATGTTGTACTCCACAGCCAGCTCAGGTCATATGAGGAATTTCATCATCCTTCTTGTGGCATCGTCTACACTTGTTCCCCCTGTATCTGCTACCATGGCAACCTGAGGGGAACATACAAAAAGGACAGATTAGATAATGGCATCTGGTTAGGATGCCTCCCTGGTGAGGTGTTTTGGGCATGTCCCACCAGGAAGAGACCCAGAACACCCAGGACATGCTGGAGGGACAATGTTTTTCGGCTGGCCTGGGACTGCCTTGGGCCAAGTGCCTGGAGAGAGCGAAGTCTGGGCCTCTCTACTTAGTACCGGATTGGGTTGAGGGGCAGCAGCCTAAGCTTAAGATAATGGACCGGAATGGAGGATAAATGGACGCTTTACATATTACTTAATGTTTACTGTGTGGTGATAAAAAAAAAATATGGTAGTAAACACAAGCTAAACTAAAAAAATTAATTGCGGTTCCTTAACCCTTTATCCCCAATAATGTTACGCAGGATAACCGGAATTATATATTGTTTTAGCTGTAAAAGTGTCATAAAATCAGCTGTGACTGTGTGTGCTTTTGTCCCTTTTTTCAGTATTACTACTACTTTACACACCTGGTAGGTTTTTTCCTCTACTGTATACTATATGAATGTAATCAAGGATTAATAACAGAAAAAAAAGAAATTGAAATTTTGCCATTTTTACTGAAAGCAATCAAAATGTACATGAATAAAATATTTAAATTAGTCAATTCAAATTAATAACTCTAAAACACTGAACAAAATCAAGTATTTGACCCTGTGGTTTATTTTTGGACATCTCTTTTCTTCTAAAAGTCCAGGCGTGTTGGGCCCCTGGTAGAGCTCAGGTTTGACGAGACAGGTTTGGAAAAACCTGTCACTGGCGACTTTTTGGGGGCTGAGGGTTAAAATAAATAGGAATTGGCCAAAATTTGTATAAACTATCATAGCAGAACAAAAGTTAAAAAAAACTTTATCTGTTATCAGAATCAAATATTTGATTAGAATAAAAAATTTAACTCTCTGGAAGATTTCTCGTTACATCTGTCATAAAAGTAACAACATCTCAGAAAAGAAACATGATAGCAACAGAAAAATATGATGGCAGTGTGATGTGATGGTCCCTGGCCAGATTTATACACATATTATAAGCCCTGTGACACAAAAACCACTGAACTCTGACACGCACAGACTGTTTTCCTTCTTGGTAATGAAGAAAAATGCTGGTCTGGTATGTAAAAGGGAATTTATTCTTCCAGGACCTGAAGCTCTGTAATGCAGCCCTCCAACAGCCAAACCTATCTGTTGTCTGATTGTCTTGATGCATGCTCAATCATCCAGGTAAGTAAATCTCCAAAAGTTGATTCTGTTCATCTGGACGTAGCGCTTTCAGCATTTTCTCCCACTGAAAACGCTACGTCGAGATGAACAGAATCAACTTCTGGAGATGTTCTCTGATTGGATTGTTTAATTGGTGATTGACATGAAATTGACCAATCAGCTGAAAGGAAGAAAAATAGGGTCAAAATTTGGATGTGTAAGTATAAATCCACACACAGCCAGGAAAGCCGAGCGCAGAGTTGTTTGTAGCACCAATTCAGCCAGAGTGGAGCCAGATGGATTTTCCATCCATCCACACTGTAAAGTCTATAGACCAGCAAGTGATAAATTAACAGTGTTGTTGGTATTTTCTAAAACAGTTGTATGCAATAGGAATTGCTGTTTTATAGTCCTCCTGTATATCTGCATGTTGCCTCCCAATTAAAACCTGTGATAATGGAGATTCAAATTCATGTCATACCTATACCAACAGTTATCAAGTATCCGGATCGACCTTTACTGATGTGCTTTAAGGAAAATTGTTATTTCCATGCATTTTCCTGTTCTGCCTTCAATTTTGAGGACTTCCCCCCACATTTCTAGTTGTGACAGTGCACTACAACAAAAAAATCTGCTGTGATTTACATTTGTTGAATGAGCAATTTTGTAAAATAGTCTATTTTTGTATGCACAGTTTACAAATCTGTCCTGTACAGTAGTGCTGGGCGATATGGAAAAAATATTTATCACGATATGAATTATTTTATATCACGATAACGATATATATCACGATATACCACCTGACCTGTGGTCATCTGGAAAGTATGCAGTCTGTAAACAGCGAGTGGAGAGGGTGCAGTCTTTGTTTTGGGTTACTGTAAAGTATGTCGCAAATCCGGGTGCATGTAAAGCAGCACCATGTTGCAAAACCACAAGACAGTTTCTTTGCGAAAAATATCATTTTTTTATACTTTATTTTCTCTTGCATAAAGTTCAGAGTATGTATAGTGAGAAGACAACACTAATATATTTGCACAGGCTATTTAACCCTTTAAGACCTACCATAGAACCAAGTCCGCCAGAGCTTATCTTTACATTTATTTATTTTGAGTGTCTTCATAGTTTTATTTTTGAGATACACAAATTTTTATATATAAATGAAAATAAATAAATGCAAATTTGCAAAAAAACAGCATGTGCATCAAAATAAACTATTTCCAACAGTGTAATTTGACTTCTAAGCATCCCAGAAACGATACAGAAGAGCATAAAGTCAAACATGACTTTTAAAAACACCAACATAGACTTTGAAGCTTAAAAAACTACATTTTCCGCGAAAGTGACGTCACTTCCGGTTTCGGACAGGTAATGGCAGACATGCGATAGTTGCGCTGACTTATATTCCAACTAGGAAGTGTTATGAACAGCTGATCGGATCGGCAAAGCCTGTTTCTGGAATATTATGTTTTTGTTGCTGCAAGTCTGGAATATTATGTTTTTGTTGCTGGAAGTGCTTTTTATGCAATTTTTGCAAAGCTATATGTGGAAGAAAACCGTGACCTAGGGCAAGCTAATGGAATAAGATGTAAGTACAACCCCTACGGTTTCATATGCAAAAAAAAAAACATTATTGCACTACCTTACGTGGTTACAGTTCTACAGGGATTTAAAAATAGTTAGGGAAAACGGAGTGTGCCTGCTCTGACCGGTTGTAAAGGGTTAATGATATATTTTATGTAATAATTTGTAAAATTCGGGTTAGAAACGATAGAAACGATAGAAGACAAATGGCACGATAGACACTTTTCTATCGTCCACACGATATATATCGTCATATTGCCCAGCACTACTGTACAGCATGGACTGATTGCATGCTAAAAAGTTGTTGCTTAAAAATAAAACAATAAATTTTTAATTAATAACATCAGCAGAAAGCCTTGTTATTAATTAGATGTACAATTTCTATAGAATACGAAACAACTCAGTTCATTTTTGATCATATCAATACCAGCATATTACACAACTAGTGATGGATTTCCAGCTCTTTTTAGAGAACCGGCTCTTTCGGCTCGGCTCACTAAAAAGAGCCGGCTCTTTGGGCTCCCAACCGGCTCTTCAGGTTGTTTTGTTGCTTTAATTAATTTATTATTAACAACAATATAAAATTATGCACAAAAGGAATTACTAATGTAAAAAAAGAAACGTGGTTATATTTATATATGTTTATATATAAATATATACGGTGGCCCCTAGAGACAAAACACGTACAAACCCTAAAACACATTTCTAGCGTTAACTGAACTTCCAAAACAGAGCTACCTAGATCACTTAAATTACACAATTGAAAGCATATGTGTATTGTTTGTGTATTTATACACAAGCACTCATATATATTCAAATAATTCCAAAAACTGTTCATTTACCTGTTACTACCACACACCAAATCCGGTCGTTGGTACTTCCTGGCTTGTGTAGCCACTAGGTAACAAAAGCTCAACACTGTGCCTAGCATCCTGGAGCACTTCTGTTGTGTTTTGTAAGTGCTTCGGAGTTTGTACGTGCTATGGAGTTTTTACGTGTTTTGGAATTTTTTTTACATGTTTTGGGGTTTGTACGTGCTTTGTCTCTAGCGGGCACCGTAAATATACTTTTATTTATTCTCTCCACATAAAATGTAATAAATAAATCATATAATACAAAAAACAACTATTTACATTTCAACTTTTAACTATTCAAATTTTCAGCTTTTTCCTTTTAAACAAATTTAAAGTGAAACAACACAAAACACTGCAAACCACAACACAAATATAAATTAAAATATGAAAACAAAAAGAAGATGCACATTCTCTGTCATATGGGCCTGCATGAATAAACTTTCTGAATCCTTTATCATCCGCAATTGAAAGTAGTTGTGGATGATTACTATACCTTTCTAATGTGACGTTGTTGTCCCTGGATCTCTTTCTCTCTCTCTCCCTCCTGCTCTGTTACTGTGCTACTGCGAGTGTAACTACCGCCCCTCCCCCCTCTTCCCAGCACAAGGCTCGCGTGCGGAGTGAAGCGGAAAAAAGTGCAAGAGAGAGGGTGAGAGAAAGAAAAAAAAAAACACGCTCGCGTTGTTCACTTCAAAGAGTCGGCTCTAAGAGCCGTTTCGTTTCGACCAACACATCACCAACAACTATGATGAAAAACGCTCATCTACTTCCATCACGATCAGCTGATTAACATTGAACTGCTGCAGTCAACACCATCAAACTAACTTAGTGTTTAATGTTATGTTATTTAATGCTTTTATTTTTAAATCTTTACCAGAGCTTAAAGACTGTAGATCAGGGGTGCCCAATCCCAGTCCTCGAGAGCTACCGTCCTGCAGCTTTTAGATGGATCCTTGTTCCGACACACCTGAATCAAATGAATGGCTTGTTATCAGGCATTTGCCAAACTTGATGGCATGCTGAAGAGGCAATCAAACCATTTGATTCAGCTGTGTTGGAGTAGGGATGCATCTAAAAGCTGCAGGACAGTAGCTCTCAAGGACTGGGATTGGGCACCCCTGCTGTAGATGTTCACACCTGGTGTTAGAAAACCGAGCTCACAGCAGTATTTTTTTTTTTTATAACAGGAAATTTAAATTTTTATTGGTTACCGTGTTTATTACCACTTTTATCAGTAATGTACTTCCTATAAAATATAGATTTGATAAGTTACCGGTTTATTGAAATCAGCTAGTGAACACATCGATCACTTTATTGAACTACATGCCTTGCACTCTTGTGAGCTCTGGTTACTAGCAGCAGGTGTGAATATTTGTAGTCCAAAACGCAGATAAAGATTAGAATAACAAGGCAATGTAAAATCAGTTTAATGCAGTTTGCAGTAGCAGCTCAGATGGAAATCAGCCAATTGTGAGGAGAGCAGAGGACCAAAACTGTCAGAGTTGTGGGACAAGTGAAGAGAACACTGTTGGCATTATTGTTAGCATAAAAGATGGAAATTTAAATAAATGTTAAATTTTAAAATTGATCATTGCCTCCTGTGCATATATATATATATATATATATATATATATATATATAGTGAATACCAGTAAAAAAAAATGAAGTAATGCACCCCTTTCAAGGATGCACCAAAGACCATCACTTTTCAAAAATAATAATAATAAGTAATACAAATAATATGAAAGTTACTTACATGTTAAAGATGGTGCTTGTGATCTTGAAGAATCTAAACGTGATAAGGAAATGAAAGAAAGTGCATGAGAAAAAAAAATACAAACATTTTCGTTTTTTCCCAGGATAATTCAATATAAAAGATTCTCTTACTAATACACAAAATGAACAGTGTAATTAAAAGTTTGAAAGGCACTGCATGTGGTTATATGGTAAACTGACTAATTCAAGCAGCAAACACTAGCAGTGCAAAAATGTATCTAACTAGCTGACAGACTTTAAAGTCACAGGAAGATATATCAAAATGGTGACTTATGCCAGAACAAATGTCTTGACAGACATAATTCCTAAATTCCTTTAAGTAAAAAATTGGTGACATAGTAATAAGTGGTCCCTAGTGGTTTTCAAATTATTACATGGCTTGTTAATTTTTTATTAAATTATTAAGAAGCCAGATGACTTCAAAACATTTACAAATTACTATAAAGCACTATCCAAACTTCAAAACAAGTGGCAAAATCTCCAAATTAAAAGTACTCGCAAACTATAAAAATTTGATTATACTTAAAAATATCCAAAAACTAATTTAGTGGATTTTTTACCTGCTCAAGAATACATTAAACATGCACTATTTAATTGAAAAGAACAAAATTTTTGTACTTTTAGAAAGAATTATTAAATATTTGGGGATACTAGCCATAAAGAGGGTCTCGTACATTTATGGGCATCTAATTTCCTGGATTTAATGGTTTAAAAGTTTAATAGGTCTTTGAACTTGATAATAAAATTGAGTCCATTATTAACAAAAAGAATTAAAAAAGAGCAAAAAAAAATGCTTAATATATAATAATTGTTTTAAACTTAAGCTTTGTAAGTGTAGCAGATTTCATTATGTCTGTAATTTTTTATTTAGCCCCACAGTAGTAAAAGCCATAAATGGGAGTTAGATTTATTACTAGTATTTTTACACAGCATTCAGCTATAGTAACATGTTCTGCATTTTCCTACTTCACCATCTGATCTGAACAGCTGCACTCTCTTAATTAATTAATAACCTAACATTTCTCAGTAACCAATAACTAGATGGAACAGCACAGTATCTAAGAGATCAGACAGTGTTTGAGCTAAAGAAGCTGTGTGTTTCTTTTGGGGGCTTTTTGCACACTGATCCACCACCGTTTTCCTATAGTACAATGCATATCTGGTAACATTACCGTAAACGTGACCAGTAGGTTCACGTTCAGATCAGAAAACTGTTTCAGCTGCAGGCATCTACTCCTGTAATTTAAACAATCACCTCATACACCTCATGTTTTACACCCCTATAAGGTGAGCTTGCTACACTGCACATGAATATTACGTGACATGGTATGACTAGCTCATGTTCAAACATTTAAGATACTGTTCAGCCATTTTGTTTACTGGGTAGTGCATAATGGCCAAGTTAGCTGAGCGGGAATCCACTAAAGCCAAAAAAATAATATATATATTTTTTAATTAATTACAAAGACCTTATAGGAAAGCCTAAGAAACAGTTGCAGAAGCACAGAAAAAAAAACTGCCGTGTATGTTATAATATGTAAATTCAAAAACTGTATAGAGAGAATGGCAATGAAAACAGAATAAGATAAGATGAATTTTTTCGAGTAGAATATAGGCAGTAAGAGTTTTGTAATTAACTTTAAATTATGTTTGCCAAAGACAATGCAGTAAATTAACCCAGTTCTACCTGCTAGCTAAAGATGTTATGCTTCTCCCCCTATTACCGTTTAGGACGACTATAGAAAGTTACTAAAATAACCATTGATGAAAACGTAGAAAACTTTAAGTATTTACCTTTGTCATAGTTTTTGATTCTTTGGTATCCTTTCGTCCTCCACATTTTCAAACACCAGGCAGAGAAAACGCGCAACTGACGAAAGACCGCGAAGACTAGACGCTAGGCGGTGCAATCTGCTCCTCCCTCTTTTTAAACGAGCCAATAGGAGCTGCTCACATTAAAAACAACTTTATTTAAAAAGTCATTTTACACCTGATACAAAAATTTTCATTCAAGTCAAACAATGCACAAGTTTAAAAGAACAATTTTATTTATTTAAGCATAGGGATGGTTAATATGTTTAAAAAATTAATACATAATATTTATCAAATAATTGTCACCCAAATCAACATCATAATAAAAATATAATTAATAAAATATATAATAATGATAAGAAGAATAATAACAGTTTACCTAAAAGCTCTTCTAACATTAGACTGCTTTTGAAAAGTTTCAATAGTGTCAATACACCATAAGGACAAAGGAGTTTCACAGTTGAAGTGTGACTGCTTTAAAGACCCCATTCCCTCTCCTTTCCACTAGTTCAAAGAAAATATAAATTATTTCTGGTTATATAATTTGAGATCACAAGTTTGAAGAGTAACATTTTAACAGATCGGTAATATACTTCAGGAGCTTTACTGGATCTGATTAACCAAAACTTCCAACTTCCATGTAGCTAACTGTCTTTTCTCTAATACAGTAGATCAGAGACACTCCTCTGATCTACTAAAAATCCTCAATTGCATGTTTGCTCAAGTAAATAGTCTTAATTGTTTGAACAACCAGTAGTCCTTAATTTGCAAATGCCAAATCTGGATTTTGTCTGTGTAATTCACTTTTATCTTAGGTTTTTTAGTTGTATTTTTTGCTTTTCTTTTTTTCTACTCTTGTGTCCGTTTTAATCACTTATTATTGCTGCTGTGACAAGTGAATTTACCTAAGAAGAATCATGAAGTCCTTATTTTATCTTATCTGAGCCTCACCATGCAGAGCGCTGAAAGTTCAAATTAAGTACTTAAAATGAAATCTAAAATTAAAAAGTAACCAGTTTCAAACCAGTTATTTGGAATAGTGTGCAGAGTGTTTTGAGTAACATTGAATGTTCAAAAACATCAAAGTTCCTATAGTCTCACTTGACAGCTGGGTTGTAGTGTCTGATAACACATAACATCTTGAGGTCTCAACGTGGACTTTAAGTACATTCGTTAGCCAAGGCTAAATACTGAGAGGGTCAAAAATGAAGGGTAAAGAACATCTGACTGTACGTAAGGATAGCAAAAGTGATAGACTGAGGTTGTGCCAAATATGTTAAAATTAGGGTGATTCGTTAGAGAATGGTACCCCATGGGTGCCGTCTGCAGGTTATAAAAGAAAGTTATGTTCATACTTTCTTTTGAGATTCTTTTTACAATTTGACTTTCAGAACTCCCTGGGTTGTGTGCAATCTGTGATGGGCTTGTTTGGAATAAATCCTCCTTTATTCAAATAACACTTTCTCAGGCTCTTCACAGAAGAAGAATCCTCACATAAGCATGTGCTACCATTTTGAACCAATGTACACATTTACCATCACTGACCCAACTAGGACCTACATTGGATGCCCACCCATATGGATTTAATGTTAGAAACCCATGTGGGTCCCATATATACTAAACAATCTTGAACCCATGTAAAATATATGCCCATATTAACTTAACATAACCCATTTGGGGCCCACATAGACATGTTTTCAGGGTCTGACTTGCATTTGCCCATGTGTGACACATATAGTTTGACCAGGTGGGCCCCACCTATGTCATCAGTACCAAAAAATATATACTGATTACCTAACTTTGCCCCACCTGGGGCACACAGCAAATGCTTTTCTTTAAATGACTGTGTTTGCCCATGTCTAACCCAGGTGAAAAACCCAAGTGGGTCCTACGTGTGTTTCCCATTTTGAACCAAGTGAAGTGTTTCCCATGTTTGACCCAGCCAGGACCTACTATATGTTTCCACTTGGTTTTGCCCATATGGCTTTCATGTGAGAAACCCAAGTGGGTCCCATATATACTAAACAATCTTGAGCCCACGTAAAATATATGCCCATATTAACTTAACATAACCCATATGGGGCCCACATAGACATGTTTTCAGGGTCTGACTTGCATTTACCCATGTGCGACCCATATAGTTTGACCAGGTGGGCCCCACCTGTGTCATCAGTGCTAAAAAATATATTGACTATCTCACCTTTGCCCCACCTGGGGCCCACATAGACATGTTTTCAGGGTCTGACTTGCATTTGCCCATGTGTGACCCATATAGTTTGACCAGGTGGGCCCCACCTGTGTCATCAGTGCTAAAAAATATATTGACTACCTCACCTTTGCCCCACCTGGGGCCCACATAGACATGTTTTCAGGGTCTGACTTGCATTTGCCCATGTGTGACCCGTATAGTTTGACCAGGTGGGCCCCACCTGTGTCATCAATACTAAAACATATATTGATTACCTCACTTTGCCCCACCTGGGGCCCACATAGATATGTTTTCAGGGTCTGACTTGCATTTGCCCATGTGTGACCCATATAGTTTGACCAGGTGGGCCCCACCTGTGTTTTCAGTGCTAAAAAATATATTGATTACCTCACTTTGCCCCACCTGGGGCCCACATAGACATGTTTTCAGGGTCTGACTTGCATTTGCCCATGTGTGACCCGTATAGTTTGACCAGGTGGGCCCCACCTGTGTCATCAATACTAAAACATATATTGATTACCTCACTTTGCCCCACCTGGGGCACACAACAAAAGCCTATCCTTAAATGACTGTGTTTGCCCATGTCTATCCCAGGTGGAAAACCCAAGTGAGTCCTACATGTGTTTCCCATTTTGGACCAAGTTAAGTGTTTCCCATGTTTGACCCAGCTAGGACCTACTAAAAGTGCCCACTTGGGATTGCCCATATGGGTTTAATGTGAAGAACCCAAGTAGGCCCCATACAAAAAGCCCAGTTTGAGCCCATGCCCACATGGAACCCATCCAGCCCGAGCAAAAACCAGGTGGGGCCCATATATACATGTTGGCTGGGAATTGCTGTGTAAGCATGGTTGTGCTGGTAATGGATACATGCTGTAATATGACTTTGTGATTTTTGCATTAATTTCACATAATAATAATAATGGATTAGATAGCGGTTTTCAAGAAGCCCAAAGCACTTTACATTAAATCCATTCTTGATTCATAGCACATTTAATACAGCATATTCTTCCTCAAATTGTAATATAACAGGTACATGTCCCAAGATCTTTATACTAGAAATGTATTAGGGCAATTTTTGGATGTAGTTTTTGTAAAGAATATGGGATGTAGCTGTTAAATCTACATTCTGTTGAACTCAATAAACCATGAGCTTAAAATGTAAAAGCCAACAACAACTTGAGAGACCTACAGCTAATGATAGACATACTATATTATTGAGTGAATTCATATAATCCCAAAAGTGTTAAAATAATAATCTGTTGTCTGTTCTATTTATTCATAGTTAATTATCATATGAAGAAAAAAGATTTTAAAAGCACCTCCTCCCAAAACTAGGCGTTTTCTCCTGAAGTTTAGAGCACCGTTTCACATCAAGGCGCCTGATTTCAAACGGGCCAATCAGCGCACTGCATCAGGCTCCACCGCAGACAACGTCTGTACAGCTCCACCCAAGTTTTGCTTTGGACTACGGCAGCACGCTATCTTCATTTTCGTGGACTTGTTTCTCATTTTTTTTTCATTTAACATCTGCCACAGCTCGTCTTCAGTTACTACGGTAAGAAAATAAGCCAACTTGGTTTATTTATCGATAGCATTGTGTTGCAGGCAGTGACGGCGCAAATGATAAATTTACGTTAGCTTTAGCTCGTTTCTAGCATTAGCGTTAGCTACATTAGGCTGAAAAGAGCCTTGCAAAACCAGCAGTGTGCGTTTTGAGACGTGTTTTGGAGACGGGTGTATTAATGGAAACCGTCTAATTACTATAGCTATATTTGAATGCTTTGTCTAAATGCGGCCTGGATTTTTCCCGCCTTGTTTGACATCCGGCTGAAGCTTTAAGTTAGCTAGCCTCGCAGCTGTGTCATATTGACTATGTATTTTTGCAGCATATGTGGAGAATCGGTTCAGTCCGTGAAAGCTTATGTTTTGCATTGCAGACTGCATCGTAATGAACCCCGGTGTATTTTTAAATGCGTTGAAGTAAGTTGTAAGCAGGTGTTTTCTGGATATGCTGCTTTAAAGTCTCACTTCTACCGCCACCACACTGGTACCGCAACTGTTTCTCAGAATGCTACCTTAATGGGTTTGAATTGCACTGTCTCACTTTGTGAACGCCAATGTGAGGGAACTAAAGCTTTGATTGCTCACTTAAAGGAACACATAGAAGAGGGACGGTATGTAACTTGTCCAGTGAGAGGATGCCAAAGTGTGTTCTCTGTAAAATCTACATTTACCTCCCATATGTCTAGAAAACACAATCGTTTGGAAAATGTGATTTGTGGTTTAAACAAAGATACTCAGTCAGAGAGTCCATCTACAAGTGCCACCATACAGGAAGGTGCCAGTGTATCAGATACAGAAGACCCTGGTATGGATGGGTCTAATTTCAGTGACCTGTATCTCGCATGTTTTACATTAAACTACAGGGACAGCATCTTCTGCCAGCATCTACCAGAGGTCAGTCCAGTGGTTGCTTGCAAGAAGTCATTGAGATGATGCTTCTTTTACTGGCTCATTTTGACGAGAAGGGAGAGCTTCTGTTCCACTGCGTTGAGATGACAAGCCTTGCAGAAGATGTTCAGATGGAGAAAGTGCCACCAACGCCCTTCATCATTGTTTGCGGTAAGCCGAAAGAGCAAAATTCAACTTTTTTTTTTTTTTTTTTTTCCTGTTGTAACTGCCACGTTCTTGTACTCTTGGCTTGTTTAGTTTCATGTTCTGTTGCTTCCACACTAATACACTTGATAACACAACCATATAAGTTCAGCTAGTAACATAACTCATCCTATGATCCATGTAACAAGTATCTCTGTATTTGTATATATGACTGACATTAAAGCTCTTGTTATTAAAGTTTTTAAGTTGTTGTTGTTGTTTTAATTCTCAGGTTCCTCCTGCTTCGCTGCTGAGACATTCATGTTGAGCATTGACAAGAAGATTGTCAACGACCGCATCACAACCTTCACCTCTGCTATCTGCCTAATGTTTGGCAGTTACTACCGCTTTAACATACACTACCCTGTGGAACTACGATCAACACTGGAGTTCCTTCAACGGTAAAATTTATTTTATTATGGATTTATTTTTGTGCTTATCAAACTTGGCCATTTGATATCCCACCTCAGGTTGTTAATTTCCTCAATCTCTCTTGCCCTTTTTTTTCATGAAGGTTTTTCTTTTCCATAAATCCTGAGAGAGGCACCAAGGTTGAATCCAAGAAGAAAAAAGTGTTCTCAGTCAATCCCAGAGTCCTCACTCTCATCTCAGACATTGCTGACCATGAGTGGATCTAGTCCTACCCCTCTTGTTTGAGACAAAGTGATAAAGGTATACTATGTTACATACTCTACAGATGTTCTGTTTTTGAAACATTGTTACATTTCTGATTGTGAGTGGGAAGTTTTTAACAATGTGAAGTTTTACTAGACACAATTTCTAAAAGTACATGTTCTACTTTTGATTCTCTGTTTTATATATGAAAAATGTATCTGGTAAAAATGTGGTAAACCTGCGATTTTGTTTCTTGGATTTTAATTTTCCCAGTTTTAAAGATATTTGTATTCCAATAGTGTAAAAGTATGCTGCATGTACATTGCTGGCATTTTGTAGTTATCCAAAAATTTGCAGTTGAAGTTCTCAAAACAAGTGTAAAGATTTTGTTTGTTACCTGATGCAGTTTGAAGATGTACATTTTCAGCTTTACTGCTCAGTTCTGTGTGCAAAATATGTGGGTGTAAACTTGTTCCTGTAATTTCTTCAATTCAGATTTTCTTTCAATTATAGAAAAAATGTTTCATTCTCTATATTTGTATTTGGATAATTTGAAAAGTCAAGATTCTACGTGTACTGACATTTATGTAGTGAGAACAGCACCAAAAACACTTAAAGGTGTCTGAATTTTCTGCTAAAGGTAATGTGAAATATAATGTGTGCTCAACTTACAGCACTGGTTTTGCACAGTTTGAACAGAACTTGTAAGAATTCTGTGATTCCTCACTGTTACTGTCATGGAGATAACTTATTTGTGATTTGTTGAGTAAAAATGTAAATGTTTGATGTTCAAAACATCAAAGATGTTAAATAAAATACTTTTTTGGAAATTTAAGGTGGACATTTTTGTGTTACATTTAGTAATTTGAATAAAATCATGGTTTGTGTATTAAGCTTACAGAGTAGAACACTTAAAAGCACTCTAGTCTAAAAACGGTTCTGTATCATAATAAAATACAATTTTTACAGAATAAAATTGTATTTTATTATTTTTTTGATAGTTAATTTTACAGGGAAAAGATGTTGTGTTTTCTGGCACAAACTTTATTTTATATGTTATTTTCATGTTAATTTTAGGGAAAAATATTATTTTTTCTTCAAGTTAAAACATTTTCTTCTACGGTAAAATATTGACCCTAGCACTATTTTTAACCGTAAAATCAACAATAACAATACCTTCTTACCGTTAAAGAAGAAAATGTTTCACCCGTAATTTTACGGTAGATTTCTGGCAACCACAGCTGCCAGCGTTTTACCGTAAAATCTACAGTTTTTTTTTTTACAGTGTAGATGCTGTAAGTAACCATTAACTAATGCTTAACAGATGATTAACTAATGTGTTACCAAAAGTGCAAGTTTTTTGTAAAGTTTTTTTTACATATATTTCTAGTTAGAGAAATTTAAGAGGTTTATCCCTCAAAACTATAAATACAAACAAGTTGCACAAAATAGTTTCCAACCACAGGAAATTTGAGTGTCTTCATAGTTTTATATTTGAGATACACCAATTTTTATATACTGCAGGAAAAACGAAAATAAATATTACAACGCAAATCTGCAAAAAAACAGCATGTGCATCAAAATAAACTATTTCCAGCAGTGCAACTTGAGTTCTAAGCATCCCAGAAAAGATAGAGAAAAGCAAAAAGTCAAACATGACTTTTAAAAACATTAGTATAGGCTTAAAGCCCTGAAGGTAAAAAACTACATTTTCCGCGAAAATGAGCTCACTTCCGATTTCTGGCAGGTAATGGTGGACGTGCTGATGTCTATTCCAAGGAAGTGTTACGAACAGCTGATCGGATCGGCAAAGCGTGTTTCTGGAATATTATGTTTTTGTTGCTGCAAGTGCTTTTTATGCAATTTTTGCAAAGCTATATGTGGAAGGAAACCGTGACCTAGGACAAGCTGATGGCATAAGATGTAAGTACAGCTCCTCCGGTTTCATATGCAAAAAAAAATATTGCACTAGCTTATGTGGTTGCAGTTCTACAGGGATTTAAAAATAGTTACGCAAAACGGAGCGTGCCTGCTCCGACCGGTCTTAAAGTGTTAATAATTTTACAGGAAACTTTATTAACTAGTAACTTCATTAGTCATGACAGAAGCTAATATTTCTGTCATGACATCATTTGAACAGTAACCACTTTACTACAATATTAGCTAACGTTTACACTGTAATTTTAAGCTAGCACCATAAAGATGGTAAAAAAAGGTAATAATATCTATAAATGCATCTTAAAGTTACGGTAAAGTTACATCTTACTCTTTGTATTACTAATATAACCACATTAACATTATTGTCATTCGCTGACTTTTAATAGTCATTCTATAAATGCTGTCCGTTTAAATGGTCTTACCTGTAAACACTGTTGTATTCACCAGATTCCAGTGAGAGTGGATTCTGGAGTCTGGAATCCCATGCTCCTGTTAGTGATTCTCCATCTGGAGGATGATAACAACCTTCTGAACAAGCCAGCAGGTGGAGATGGCCCATGCTGGCAGATATCTATGGGACTGATTTCTGCTAATAACGCCCTTTGTATGGACTGATAACATCCGAAGTGGGTGCTCAACTGATACTGGAGGGCTAAAAGTGTGCTAAATGTACTATCCCCTACTCTATTACACCATTGCTTCCACTCTGAACCACTGACAAAAGGCAAGATTAATCTGTCCTTTCAAAATTTACACCAAATTTTGACCCTTCCATTCAAATTTTGCCACAGAAATCACGAGTTATCAGACTAGGCCACACTTTTCCAATCTTCTATTACTCAATTGTAATGATGAGCCTGTATAAACTTTGATCAACAGTTTCTGAGAAACTCCAACCAGCCCGTCTACTACCGACAACCAGCTGAAATTAAAAGTAATTTGAAGTTATCTTAATTTGTTATTCTGTTGCTGTGTTTAAACTCCAACAGGTCATCTTACCCATGTGTAAATGGCTGAATCCACTGAGCTGCTGCCAAATGGTTAGGTGATTCAGCATTTCAATGAGCAGTTGAACAGGTGCAGCTAAGGGAATGGCACAAGAGTGTATATGCAAATTAGATAGATAGAAAAGAACTGTAATAAAACAACATGAAATAAACAACAAAGTGACCACATAAGAAACATGAGAGGTAAAGCCAGAAAAAAATAGCACAAAGACAATATTTATAAATATGTACACATTATTCTGGAAACTTTATAAAGTAATTACAGTTTTTTTGCTGTAAAATTGCTGAATTTCTAAATAAACAAAAGGTTTAGTTGAAGAGCTTTTTTTGTTTCAAAAACTAACAAAGATACTCATCTCCAATTTTATCCAATTTGTTATCTCCAATTTAAGTCAAATTCAAAAACTGATTAAAGTAAAAACATGAAGTAAAATGTTAAGACAGTATAAAGAAAATATTTAAAATATACCAAATATATGCAGAATCAGAATACTTGATGAATAACAAACAAAGCAATGTGGCCACAGACTGTAAGGCAGTAACTAACTGAACTAAATTAAATAATACAATGTATTACAATGTATACATTTTGTAAAAGCTTGCCGATATAAGGTTACATGAACAAGTAAGCCAACCTCTGCTAACTTCAGACTCAGTTAAATTTAAGGCCAAAGTCATCCAGTGAAGTTGTTTTTACTTCCATATTTGTGATGTCTAATCTTAGGTAATCTCAGTGCTTGAAGATTTAAGTTGACCTTGGTGTACTTATCACAAACTCTATGGCATGATAGAGAAAATAAGTTCCACCTTAACAGTCTATCGTTACGCCCCTTGTACTTTATAAGCTTCAATGTTCATTTTATCACTAAAAATAAGCAATAATATATGTACTGAGGTGTGTAAAATGGCTGACTAACAGCAGAGGGCAGAGTGGAACTAACAAAAAGTGAAGGGAGATGAAAACAGCCATTACTGAATGTTATCCCACATAGCAAAATTGGTATGGCCCCGATCTGGCCCACACAATGTGCTTACACATGGCCCACATACCGCAAAGAATGACGGCCCTTTGGTGGCCCAGATCTGGTTTGCCAGATGTGCCACTGGTCAGCTCTGGCCCCAGATGTCAGCCTAATGTGTACCTTAATCAAGCCATGTAATAACAACATGTGCCAGAACATGCAAAACCGTGCAAAAGTAACATGACGAAACTCCGTTCAGACAGTGAATGGACTGATTCTTATATAACGCTTTTCTACTCTCCCAGATTAGTCAAAGTGCTCTATACAACATGCCACATTCACACACTTTCTCTAAGCTGAGTGCTTCCTAACTACTTCCATACACATTCACACTCTTGACATGCAGACTGGAGGAGCCAGGGATCGAACCACTAACGTTCCGATCAATAGGTGACCTGTTCTACCGCCTGAGCTACAGCCACCTGGTGGTAAACATGAGTAAACCCTCACTAGGTTTTGGATAAAGTGTACACTCACAAACCTGTCAAATCTGCATTCGAAACGTTGGCTACTATAGCAGTATAGTATTGCAACATGGCATTTGGGTCTTCTAATTAAAATAGGAAAATATGACCATAAATAGTGCCATCATTGCCAGACCTGGCCCACATCTGGTTGACATACACCCTGCCATGACACCGGTCAGTCAGTAGTGCCAGTTTGATGCCAGATCCGGACCAGACCTGTTTTCTATGGGCCTGGGCCACATAAACCAAACCACAATCAGGCCAGATATGGCATGCCATCACATAGACAGTGCCATCTATGCCAGGCCCGACCCATATCTGGATGACATACGTCTTATCATGCCAGAAGTCAGCCAGCAGTGCCGGCTTGATATCAGATCCGGGCCAGACCTGCATGCTATGTGGGATAATGCGGAGGAATGAAGATTAGATATGGATGGTTTTTTTTAATCTTGGATTTAATCTGCTATGTAATCACCTACCCCCCCCATTAGTCCATGTATCTTTGTTTCTAAATGCTTGATTTGGAACTCTAAAAACAAATAAACAAACAAAAATTTGTTATAATGAATTAATTATTTAATTAATTAAATAATTTTACTCACCCAAAAAGTAACAAATAGCCAGAGAATGGGTCACATCTGTGACGTTATTAGTGTATAGCAGTAATATATATTTCTACTTACAAGTTGTACCAACAACATCAGCAATACATTAAACAGGAAGAGGAAGTCCCAACCTACATTCTATCTTTGCTGTATTTCAGTCCAATGTTCTCACAGTCAACAGCAAGACACTATGGAGGCTGCAGCTCTCAGTATCCGACTTTGTAAGTACTGATTCCACCAATTAATCATTCAATAGCAATCACATATGTCTGATGCACAAAATTCCATTTGTCTCTTTAGTGACTGATGTTTTAGTCCTGATGGCCGTACAAGCTGACCACAGTAACTTTGCTGGTGGGTAAGAAGCAGTTTCTTCCTGATATAAACTGTAATTTTAGATTTAAACTACCTTCAAAACTGTTTGAAGGTCTGAAACTGTAGTCTTTAACGGTCTGCATTTTTTAACACAAGCAGATCCTGCCTAAAAAGTAATCCTGCCTCACATTCTAGCAAAATTTGCAGTTTTGTTTTTTGTTTTGTAATACCAACAAATTTTGAAAGATTTTTTTTTTTCTTGTTTTAAGAACAGATAATTTGTTTGATTGCTTTCGTTCTTCACATCTCTGTCTCAGGTGCAGTTTTCGCTCGCATTGTTCCAGACAGGCGTCAGTTCTTTGAATACGATATTGTCTCTGTACATTGCGAAGAAGATAACAGCATCAGTGAATGGAGCGTGAAGTGGAAATCTCATAAAATAACAAACTCTTCCCTCATATTGAACATATCAGCATCACCCTGCACAATTTATCCCATCTTTGAAAGACACAGTGGAGAATACTGGTGTGAAAACGAAAAGGGAGAAAGAAGTGAGGTTGTGAACATTTCTGTCACTGGTATGTTGGGTGACTATATGCTTTATTTATATTTGTATGTTACTAGCCTTGCTAATGTCCACTGACAATATATGGCAACCTTTCTTTAAAATATCCCTTTATAAGGGGACATCCAAGAAGAATATGAACCACATTATTTATACACAACAATGCACTAATAATCTTTACTAAAACATGTTAAAAATTAACTGATAAATTATATTTTCATCACACTTCCCAGCTGGTTTTGTAATCCTGGAAAGTCCAACCTGCCCTGTGAAGGAAGCAAGTGAGGTGACCCTTAATTGTACAAACAAGAAAACTCAGTCAGAACACATAACTGACTTCTACAAAGATGGTTTATCTCTTGGGACCCGGTATCAAAGCAGCATGACCATCAAAAATGTCTCCAAGTCTGATGAAGGACTCTACAAGTGCAGCATATCTGGAGCTGGAGAATCACCAGAGAGCTGGTTAGCTGTTATAAAACAAAACAAAGGTGATTTAGATCATGTATATTCCTGTTTTGTTTGTTTTAATTTGTCTTTTTCTTTAATTGTTAATATCTTCAATGTGGCCTTTCCAATGCCTCACAAAGAGACTGATCTTTCACACAGTCACTTCCCTAAAAAACACATTCTGCTGTGGACTGTTATCTGTGTTTTACTGGTGGATCTGTTGTTGTTCTTGGTGGGCCTGCTTCTTCAAAACAAATGCAAAGGTACAGAAACCATGTCTCCCAGAAAGTAGACAGATATAAATAGACTGTTCATTCATTTAAATTTGCTAATATGTGAGGTATTATTATCATGGTATTTACCAGATAAGTACAAAATGCAAGACAGGATTATGTTTTGCTTTTGTTCTAGTTTTTTTTTATGTTTTAGCTTCTGACATGTTGATTATTAGACATGATTACATTAATATTCCCTAACCGCGCTACATTTCCCCTGCTCTCTTTCCTACAAATGGATTTTTTTTCTTGGGTTTTTCAGTATCAGCCTGTTTTTCAACAGTACAAGGTTCACACTCATATGAAGACAACACAGGTGAGAAACTGCATCCTTGTTTAGTGGACACAATAAAATAACAAAATAAAAATAAAATAAAGTCTCAGCCAGTGAATGTTCAGTTTGAGGTTACGATCATACAAACAGTTGAATTACCGACAGGGTCATTCTCTGTAACATCAGACAAATTTGAACAAAGTTCCCACATGACTCCCTCAGAATGAGTTGATTTCCTTCCACATTAACTTTAGCATGTAGAGTGCATCCTGAAAGTATTCGCAGTGCTTCATTTGTGCCACAGTTTTTCATATTACACCCTTATTTCAAAATTGATTAAATTAATTTTCACTTCAAAATTCTACACCCAATACTCCATAATGACAAATAGACAATGTTTAATAAAAAACAAAAATTTAACAGGTTATGTCTGTAGACAGGTTTTGTTTGTAGACCTCAAAGACAAGGTTGTATCCAAGCACAGATGTACAGAAGGGTATAGAAAATAATTTCTCCAGCACCTAAGGTGCCAGTGAGCACAGTGGCCTCCATCATTCATAAAATAGAAAAAGTTTGGAATTACAAGGACTCTTCCTAGCCCTGGCCAATCTGAGCAATCAGGCTAGAAGGGCTTTAATCAGGGCTTTTACTCCTCAGTAAAAGGGTTTGCCAAAGAGGAAGGACTCTCAGACCATGAGAATCAAAATGATTTGGTCTGATCTGAACCAGGTACTGCTCATTACCTGGCCACTGCCATGCCTTCAGTGAAGCAAGGGAGTCACTGCATCATGATGTGATGATGTTTTTTTCATCAGAAACTGGAATTAGTTAGGGTTGAGGGAAAAATGAATGCACTCTCCATTCAACCTGACAGAGCTTAGAAGGTTATGCAAAGAAGAATATGACAAACCTGCCCTAAATGAGGGAAGGGAGTCCGAACTGAGGGGATCTCACTACCAGAAGGAAACATTGCAGAGACTGAGGACAGCTACCTGAGGATCCTCTGGGCAAACAGGAACAACAGAGAGACTGCTGGGAAACCCGCAACCACCAAATATCTGCAGAGGGTCAGGAAGTCCAGAGGAGTCAGCTGAATGGGAAGAACAAGATCTGGGCTATCAACACCTATACCCTGTCAGTGATTAGGTACCCTGCTGGGATAATAAACTAGCCAAAGGAGGAGATGGAAGCCACTGACATCAAGACAAGGAAGCTCCTGACCATGCATGGAGGGTTTCACCCCAAATCCAGCACCCTGAATCTGTACACTAGGTAAAAAGGTGCAGTGACCCTGAAGTTGGGTGAGTGGCTCCAGCAGATCCCAGGAACAACATCGGAGATCTCTGTCCAGAAGAGTGCAGCCCTAGGAACAGCTAAGATACTACATAGGACCCTCAATCTCCCAGGCAGAGGAGCCTAGTTTGAAGGATAGACTGCACACAGGGGATATATATATATATATGTATATATATATATATATATATATATATGTATATGTATATATATATATATATATATATATATATATGTATCAGATTCTCTAAGGTTGTAACATGACAAAATGTGGTACAAGTGAAGTGCTGTGAATACTTCCCAGACACTGTATATAATGAAGCCATAAACAATTTATTTTTCATGCTTTCAATATCAAGTACATTGTGGCGGGTCAAAATCTGGCACTTTGTGAATCACATTTAATCAGTTATTTTGAGCCCTCGTAACTCACATTCCTAAGCTCACATCCTGCTTATGTGATTTTTTTCAGATTTTTCATTTGTCAAGTGTCCCTGACACAGAGAAAATACATAGCAACAGAAAAATGAAACAAATGCATACAATTTTTTAGAAATGGTGACATTAAGTGAACAGTATTATTTAAAGTATTTCTATATCATAACCATTTAACAATTTAATGATGACAAATATGTTTTAATTGTAGTTTAATGATTAGATGCACCAGAAACACTACAATGCATAATTATAATACAATACATACTGCGTCCATTAAAAGCATGTTAAAAACTTCACATTATATCCTCATAACAACCCCACCCTCTTTTTTTATTTTTTAACATTTCAGTCTTGCAAGAGGAGTACACACAAGTGTCATATGCCGTGGTAGAGAAAGGTAACCTTTAAGAGTCATTGATATTTTGTCAGGGTTTTTAAGAATTAACGTACATAAATGATAGCATGTGAGAAAGCTCTTTCAAAGTTTTGTATTATCTTGTTAGATGGAAACAACTGAATTGCCATTGATCGCAACCACAAGTACTGCTTTGTATGCATATATGTATGCGTGTGTATATACACACATATACACTTATAAAGCCTGTTAGTAATCTATCGAGCTTTATATAAACTGATTACTTAACACAGATGAGAAATTTATAGAGAAAATGTATAGAGAAAAAAACAGATTTTAAATTTGTTTCCAAAACAGAACTGGAAGTATCCGGAGAACACATCAAGACTGTCATCTATTCTTCAGTGAATTGAGGATTGTGCATCCGTCCATCCTATTCTGCTTATCCATTATAGGGTCACAGAGGCTGGAGCCTATCTCAGTGTCATAGGCCGGGAGGTGGGGTACACCTTGGACAGGTCGCCGGTCTGTCACATGGTTAACACATAGAGTCAGACAACCATTCGTACTAACGTTCACACCTGTGGGGAATTTAGAAACATCAATTAACCGCACCCTACTTATTGACTGACTGACTGAGGCCCATACATTTTTTATTTGCTGGACTTTCCTTTGCTAGACTATTAAACATTAACAGTTATTATGCTATTAGCACAGATTCCTTTTTTAAAGTGTTTTATTTTTTTTTTCTCTGAAATGGAACATCTACATTCTCCTGTGTGTGTTTTAAAATTTGGATTGTCTTTTGTATTTTTTTAGACTTTCAGCTTTTTTGTTTTTCTGCAATGTGTAATTTATAAAACAACAACAATAAATGAACAAAAAATAACAAAATACCATATTTTTCAGACCATAAGGTGCACCGGATTATAAGTAAAACAAAACAGTCAGATAAGTAAAACTTTACTCAATTCATTCTTCTTGCTTCCTCCACTTATGTACCATTGATTCATTAATGTTGAATTCTCTCACAGCTGCTCTATTCCCATGTTGTTGCAGTATATTAATGACTAACCTCGTATTGTGGATGGATTATCCAGTTGTTCTCCTGACTGAAGTTTGGTCCATTCACAGCATCACGACCTCAATTTTATTTGTCCCTAACCATCAGGAACCCTCATGTGAACTTTTATCGAGTGGAAAAAAGTTCGCATTAATCCTCCAGCTTCACTGTGTTTATGTTATGATAACATAGCTGTGACGCTAGCAATCACGTAGCACATCATTATATACCAGCTAGGCCAACTTCAGTAACCCTACAAACGTCACTGCCATTTAGTTTTCTGTCTTCATTTCTGTTGGAAGTGATAGAAGAGCTGTACGTCTTAATTTAGACAGTTTTTAACTCTCAGGGATGCTGCAGTGTTCGTTTGACTTTGGGACCTGAAGCGGACGAAGTTTTGGACCCAGATTACTCCGTGAGGCTCCTGACTACGGCAGTCGTAATGCTATGACAATCCATGAAGCAGTGCAGCTCGTAGCTTACCAAAGTCGTACTAAAACATTTTTTGACAGATTTTTCAGCACCGTGTCCCACATAAAATTGGTTCGAGGTCAGTAAGCGTGACCAGAATTCATACATAAGGTGCACCGGATTAAAGGATTTTAAGTGCTCCTTATACCCCGAAAAATATGGAAACTGTTTTTTAGCAGTCAGTGTTTGGTGTTGTTGGACAACACTGAAGCCGTAGGAATGCTTCAGTGGACTGGAGTTGGAGTGGACTGAAGTTAAATTTGCTTAAGTTTATTTCCTATGGAGCATAATTTCAGGAAATACAGAAAGTACAGAAACCAGTTGGATAGCCAAGGATATTGAAGTTCTAACACAAATAAAGTAATACTCTAATTTCCTCGGACTCAAACAATTAGTTCTTCTATCTAAAACTACCATAATGAATGTATGTTTCAGTGGCAAAGAGCACATTCTGCCTATTATTACACATGCAAATATACATTCACTACATCCCCCCACCCACTGTCTCTATATTGGTCTCTGTCTTAGTCACGTTGTTGGTGTCAGTTAAACCACCTTGTGTTACCTGCTCGGTCTGTTACCACGTCTGAAGATGGTGTTCAAATAAACACAGATGCTGCTTCTTTTTAAACACATTCACTGTGGTTAGTAACCAACATTACAGCACACTGCTGTTTTATGTTCCCATTAACATATTAAACCACTGACATCTATTAAAAACAGCCTCACTAATGCAGCTCTGTGTATTTCTATAAACCACACTCAAATTAAGTTCAATTCAAGTTAACTGACACATGAACTGAAACTAAAATTTTCCATTTCTGTTCTGACAGTTCAGTTAAGCATTTATTAAGCATTTATATTTTTACCATTTAGAATGAAAATGAAACTTAAATGGTACAGTGTTTGAAAGGCAGTATGATACTTGTTTGAAAAATAAATAAAACGGAGGAAAAGCTATTCTTCCCCTCCTTCCCCTTCCAGAGATGCAGCACATGAGGTTGTGTGAGTTTCTTTCTTAACTGAACATGACCCAAGTAACAAGAATTTCAGATTTACTCGTAGTACTAGTAGGTGTGCTTCAATTGTGCTTCAGTAAGAAACATTGTTATGTTTGTCATGTGATGCTCAGTTAGTAACCTGTTATGTTGTAAACTGTTTGGATGTGGTTGGGAAAAATGCGCAATATAGTACTGACTGGACCTTGCAAACTTGTGGTCTTTCAGCTGATTGCACTGCTCAGTACACCCAAGTAGAAGGAAAAATCAGGAGGAGTGTCTAACTCTAGCTTTTTAGTCCAATGAACCACTGGTGCACCTGACTCACACAATTGTGAGTTATGAAATATTCTACAAATTCTAGCATTATAGCTAATAGGTAGAAGTAATAGAAGTATGGCGACCACAACTTACAAACATCTGCATCTACACTTGGGTTTGATCATTGCATAATAAGCCATTTCCAATAATCTTTTTCTTTCAAATTTTCAAGCCCCGAGTTGTTGGGATCTGCAGGAAATGCAGGTCATAAATTGTAAACTGGACCCAAAAGCAGACAGGCACAGGCAGACTGCAGAGAACAAAAAGCTAAATGTTTAGCTGATTAAATAACTGATGAAAGTACAACATAACAAAAAGAAAAGAATACAAAAGGAAACAGATAGTCTGACAATGGACAAAGGGAGACTTAGACAATATATACAAACAAACTAAGAACTGAAGGCTAGACCAAATACACATAAGAGTACATGAAGTACATATTAAACCATGAATCAACATAGAATATTTAAATAAACAGTAAAAAGTTCAGAAACATAGAAACACTTGATCAAATGACCCAGGACCAATGACTATTTATGACTCTGTGTTGCCCCCTAGTGTTTGATACATATGATACATACTCTAAATTGCCCCTCGAGATAAATAAAGTTATGTCATTAGTGTTAGATCATTTTATGGAGTAACGTTTTTTTCTAGTTAGGTCACCGTTTTATTCATATGATCAGGGGCGGATCTAGAGAAATTTTCTTAGGGTGGCATGAGGGTGGCAAAGAAATCAAATGGGGTGGCAAAATTGAAGCCTCTTTTTTTTTTTTTCAAACACATATGCAGGTGGTTACATATGGTTAAAATAATTCAAATGCAGTAAGCATACATATAGTTCATATAGTCTATAACTTAATTATTGTCTGTAGCCCACATAATTACACACTTTAGTTACATAAAACATGTGAGTTTTGATCTTATGTACTGTATAGCCTGTATAATAAATCAATATGTAGCCCAATAAGTATAAAATCCAGAAAGCTACACAACATGGGGCGGTTCATTTACAAACACAAGTCTAACTTAAGTTTCACAGTTTTTTGTTAGAAAACAATCACAGTGTTACAGCTTAA
Source organism: Pelmatolapia mariae (assembly GCF_036321145.2). NCBI lineage: Eukaryota > Metazoa > Chordata > Actinopteri > Cichliformes > Cichlidae > Pelmatolapia > Pelmatolapia mariae. The sequence continues at coordinate 55,970,194 of NC_086229.1, read as the reverse complement.
ATTACACAAAATGTCAGAAATCTGCACTGTCATGAACAAAAATTTAAACCTAATTTTTCATGATTTGTTGGATTAACCCTCTGAGGTCTGAAATACAACAGCCATTTTTGACTCCTTTTGAGTTTACGTTTGTATTTCACCCTCAAATTGTTTCATTTTATTTTTCCCCTTGCCTTGTTTGGTATCATTCTTTTCAGCTCAACTGAATTTAGTTTTTTTTTTTTCACTGACATACTGCATTAGTATTACTGATCTGAAATCACACAAAGAACTTAAAATCCTAGTAGTATTTTTTACTGTAAAAAAAAAAACCACACAGACATGTTGAGTAAATTTTTATAATTTGAAATGCAAATATAAAATGTACATTTTGTAAACATATATAACTATTTATCTAAAAATGCAGCCAATACACCTGCTGTTTTTTTTTCCATTTTATGCAACCGTTTAAAAATATTACTAAAACTAAAATGAGAGAACAATCAGGTGTCGCAATAAGATGCCCCACAAATGATGTGTGCCAGTAAAATAAAAGTTTGTCCACCAAAAGACAGAGGAGAGTAGCACAGGGATAAACCTGCAGGCCTGACAACAGGAGGTGTATCACTCCACTGGTTTTCTACTTAGTGACAGTGTTTACACTGCAATGTGCCTTAGTGACATTCATTAGTGCCCTCACTGACACACAAAACAAAACGACTACACAACAGAACAGCTACACAAGACAACACAACACACTAAGCATACACTCCACACTAAACGTCACAAATCTCCCACATCTAAAAACTCTCTCTCTCTCTCTCTCGCTCTGTCTCACTCTCTCGCTCTGTCTCGCTGCTGTTACCGTCACTCCCCAAACTCCTCCCTCTTCCTAAACATCCAAATCCCACGTGTTGACTTTTTTTTTAATTGGTTGACATGGTACATTTTTCCACCAATAGGAAAGAGGTGGCTTTTTTTTCCCTTTCTTTACTGTTTTCGCGCTGTCCTTACAAAACGCTTAAAACACACACACACACAAACGTGACGACAGTATTTAGAAAAAAGCGTGGCTTATATATATTATCATAAATCTGGATTTACTGGCCTGTAATTAAAATTTAAAAACTTTGAAGTCCGAACTTTCAATGTGGGCTGAGACTTCAGTGTGGCTGCAGCTTGTTGCTATGTCAGCTTAAATCAGTCATGTGATTTGGAGGTGCAGCGTGTCTGTGGACCACAGAGGGTTAATATCACTCACCTTCCTTCCATTTCCAGAGTGTAACATCCAACCACCTGTGTAAAATCCGAAATTCCCATGGTGTTGTTCAAAATGTGCTGTGGCACAATCATAAGCATCGCTTGCTACTGAAAACAAGGAAAAAGCCGGTCCTGCTATGGGCTGAACCATTTGTTAATGGTGGAGGGAAGGAACACTATGCAATATATTCAGTTTTAGCATTTATATTCACTGTTGACTGTAACTACACTCAAACTGTTAATGCTATCTTATTTTAATAAACAACACTGTTATATGCAAAACTGGGGTGGCACTTGGGGTGGCAAGGGATCATTTTAGGGTGGCACTTGCCACCCCATGCCACCCTTCTAGATCCGCCCCTGCATATGATCAAGGTAAAATATGGGTGATGCATTTAATGACTTTGTTTAATTAATGCATTTATTCCATCTGCTTTAGGTGTTACATTTCCTGACTGGCTCATTGTTTCCTGTGATTCATTCACCACATTGAACTTCAGCACCGCCAAGCTTTTACAAGACATTTTATCTTGTCAGAAAACAGTGTGGAGTGACTTGCTTGGAAAACTCACCTGCCTGCAAGCTCTCCACTAGTTTTACTGTCAACCTTCTTCTCGCTCAGAGCAAACCTTTGGCCTAAAATGTATCATTTCCATGCAAGACTTTTCCATCTCCCAATTTCACAAACATCAATTTAGCAGTTCACCTCAAACTCAGTTAAGATCCTTCCCACCCTTTGCAGAGCTCCTAGTTTAAATAAAACATTTAAACTGCCTCTCGCTGCTAGTATCTGACTTCAGAGTCCATCTCAGCCGCTATGACATCATAAGTGTGGCTTGCATGTTATTTCTTTTTTTTTATGGCTATGATTCATTTTAGATTATTGAAGATCATTTTGTTATATACTAAAGATACAGTTGTCTTTTTCTTATGCCTGTGTTATGCTTAATCCCTTGACCGCTGCATGTAGAACTGGAGGTGTGCAGAAACTCCCTAATTGAGTGTCCTTTTTTTTTTCTTAGGGTACTCAACTACGGTGGGACCCTGTATAAGTAGGGTCTGTTTCTTCTCCTCCAGTGATTTCCTTACTGCACTGCTGTGTGCTCTGTGTGGACTAAATTCCTTCTTGTACAAATAAAACTCTCAAAAGACAACTCCAGCAGATTTCTTTTATTTAGGCACTAAATTTCCACAGCATCAAAATTTATGTTGACATATATTGAAATGCATCACTTTACACTACTTCACCACACAAATTCTAAATGTGGTAATTTGCAAATAAACAAAGGAACTCTAACATTAAAGCATTTACTGAGTGTTAAGGATACACATTTGCTTTAACCAGAAGCAAATTTAAGACCAACCTTCTAGTGCATGTGTATTTCTTAATTCCTGCGAAATGTGATCACTTTACTCTTTTTTTTCTTCCTCTGATATCAGTCTACTGTCTTCACAAAAACTATGTTCTGAGTCTGTACTCGGTAAATTAGGGCTGGCCACATTTTCTATATATTGTAACAGTTTCTCTATGCTTAGTACCAGTTTCTCAGATGCAGTCACTGTTTCATTCACGCTCCATTTGCATTCTAAGACTTTTTTTTTTAGATTTAAAGATGGTGCACTGGAGGAACCTTTATCTTGCGCCATTGAGTGGAGCTCCATTTCACTGACCTCCACCACTTCCTCCATTTTCATTAATTGCAGTTGAAATTGATCTTTTTCCTCTTTCAGTTCTTTCTTGTGTAACATCAGTGTCCCCACCATGTTTTTAAGCTCTCCCTTCTTCTTCTGTAAATCCTTGGTAAGTTTGGTCATGTCATCCTTCATTTTTTGATTATCTGTGTGATCCAAGTTCTCTTGTTGTTGGGTCATAGTGGTTTCTGTTATCAAACAGACAAACAGGACGATTCACAGCTAATGTGTTTGATGCACTGATGCTTGAAAGTTTAACAGGACACACAAGAACAACTTAAATGTGACTTAATATTAAATATCAGGAGGATATTTAAATAATACATTTTAATTCAAATGTGTTTCAATGACAAAAATATTTTCAAAAAACTGGGAAAAACCCATCAGTATTTTTATTACTACTTTAACAAAACCTATTAACAGACATATGAAGAGTTACACTGTGAATTTCACAAATCCAAGAAGATTAAAACTAATACATTGATGACTTAACTTACTGTGTTTCTTTTTCCACACAGCAAAGATGAGTACAAGGACACTCATGACACAAGCAGTCAAGCTGATGGCAATGCAAGCTGCAGAGCTACATGGAGTCCCAAAAAAATCATCTGAAATATGAGAAAAGGTTAGACTTATGAATATATACAAATATAGAAGCATACCCAAATAAAATTATTTTGTACCTGGAACATGTATGTGTGTCTCTCTGCTCTGGTTGGTGTTCCTCTGTTGGACTCTGCAGGTGATGTTGTTGCTGTGTCTCTTCTCCACAGTCACTCTGCTGCTGACAGTATAGAGGTCATCAGGACCTCTGAGGGTCTCTGTAGGTCCAGCAGAGAGGAGGTTTCCCTCACCGTCCAACCACAGCAGCTCAGGCTCTGGATACCAGCCTGCAGACTCACACTGTAACACCACTCCACTTATGGATTGGTCAATCCCAGCTAACCTTACAACTGCCTGGGAAACACTCCCTGATGAGCGAAATGAGCATCAATCGAAGAACAGAGTAATAATTATCACCCCAAGCATGTTGTACTAATGGCTATTAAAACACTTCTGAATAAACACATATAAAAAAGGCACAAAAATAACTTTTGCTTACCAACAACAAGCTGGACAGTAGTCTCTTTATCCAAATCTGGAAAGTAACATCTGTATATTCCTCTGTCTGAGTGTTTTACTTTGGAGAGTTTCAGTGAAATATCTCCAAGCTTTAGTTTAGCAATGTCTACTGATGTCCGTCCTTTGAAAGATGAATGCTGATTAACATGAAGGTCTTGACCTTCATGCCACACATGGACAAATCTGGGTTTAAGGTCAGGTCTTGCCCACTCAAAGGTCATAGCAGAAGCATCTGAAGCCGGTTTCAGATGGCATGGCAAAATAATGTCATCACCCACCATCACACTTACTGCCTGCGATGGACCAATGACCTGAATCTGACCTGCAAAGATGATTCCTGCAATGAGACCCTTACTTATCCAAACTTATTTTATAAAATCTTTATTTATATGTAACAGCTGAACACAACAATTGTAGGCTTTTTTCAAATCCCCTGTAAGTGTACAGTCACTTAAATGCCAATCAGCATACCATGTTATGCTATCAGTGACAGTTAAAATCACCCATTACTCTGAAAATATGAATCTACCACACTCTAAAAAAGATGCAGTCTTTAATCAAGTCTGTTTATTTTGTTTTATTTTCCCAAAGTTACCTTCACAGCAGCATGTTAGGAGAAGCAGAACAGGAGACTGATGAAAAATGAAACATGTGAGACTTGATGTAGGCTGCCTCTTACTTCGCTTTAGCACCATGATGTTCTGTGAAGGAATGAATAAATAATAAATAAAATGTAAAAAAAAAGAAAAAAAAAAAAAAGCTGTGTTCAGACCGTGCTGTCTTGTGAATATATAAGAACTACTGCTAGATCGATTAATTTGCTGCGATCCGATATTAAACCTCTTTAATGCATAATAACAATCAATCAATCTTTATTTATAAAGCACTTTTCATACATAAATGTAGCACAAAGTGCTTTACATGGTTAAAAGCAGCCCACCCCACCCCGCCCTCCAATTCACTCCCCACACTCTCATTAACATAAACGATCATGGATACATACACCCCCCCCCCCCCCCCCCCCCACACACACACACACACACACACACTTAAAGAGTAAAATTGGGCTGGGCACACATGAGCCAGGTGTGGAAACACTATCACAGGGAGCTGTCTGCACCGGGAGCCGGTCACAGACCGCAGCCTCCAGGCTGGGCACACAGCAGGAGGGAGGCAAAGAAGCCCCCCAGCCAGGCTGAGAAGACCGACAGAGCCCCAGCAGCCACGGTCGATCACAGCCCCGGTGCAGAGAGCCCCCTCCAAGGAAACACTGGAGATATGACCTAATAAGAATATAAACAGGATAAAAAGATAAAATAAATAAGAATGGGATACAATATAAATATAAATAGAGTAAGAAGATAAAAAATGAATAAGAATAAAATCAGTAAATATTAGGTAAAACCTAAATTAATAATATAAATAGAATAACAGGATAGAATAAATAAGTATAAAATAAATAAACGTTAGGTGAAAGCTAAATTAAAAAGGTGGGTCTTGAGCCTGTTCTTAAAAACATGTATGTTCTCTGCGGCCCTGAGCTCCTCCGGCAGGCTGTTCCACAGTCGAGGACCATACCACTGAAAAGCTGCCTCTCCGTGAGTATGTGTCCTGACTTTAGGAACAATCAAAAGGCCAGTACCAGAGGACCTCAGGGTCTGCGAGGGTTCATATGGTAAAAGCAGATCTGAAAGATAAGAAGGCCCAAGACCATTAAGACATTTAAAAACCAATAAAAGAACTTTAAAATCAATCCTGAAACACACGGGGAGCCAGTGCAGCGATTCTAAAACCGGTGTAATGTGGGCCCGCCCTCTGGTCTTCGTCAGCACACGAGCTGCAGAGTTTTGTAAAAGTTGTAAAGGTGAAATGTTCTTTTTGGGAAGACCAGAGAGCAGGGCATTACAGTAATCAATGCGACTGGTAATAAAAGCATGCATCAACATCTCCGTGTTGGCCCGAGAGAGAATAGGGCGGACTCTGGCTATATTTTTTAGATGATAAAATACTATTGTATGTATGTAAAGAAATAATACAATAGCTCTGGGGTTCAGGGGAAGAGGCTGCCAGGGCTGCTTTATAGTCTTCTGAGCTAAACTCTTTTAAGTGTGCTGCATCAGATTAGTGCTAGAGGTCACAGGCTGCCCTCTAGCTGTAATAATATTAGGTGTATTTTTAATCTGTTTCGCCTGCAGCTGTTTGATTAATCTCTTTCTGCCATTGCTTACTGCATTGATTTTTGGATCAGCAGATTGCAAGTTGGAGGTCAGTTACACAAACTGAGTACATTCTGAAAATAAATGTTATGGGAACAAATATTTTGAGAGATGATACTTCCCACATGTGGTCAGCAGCAGAAATTACATCTCTAAAGGTCTCTGTCATTGAAATCATTGTAATATATATTCAGCAGCATGAACATTCATATGGTTTATGCATTTATACATTTATACAACAGCATTGGATAGTGGTATAGAACCAAACACAAGCTAACAATTTGTATTACCAGCCAAATGTTTTAACACTCATTCATCTTAAAAATCAGGACTTAGGACTTATTAAAATCAGGAGCCGACCTTGTCAAAACAAAACCAGCTTAAGTTAAAGATGAAGAACTTACAAATTAACAACTTAATTCTAGCCACACAACCAATCATATGACTACCATTAGCCTACTTGTTTGTTTAAATATGGTTGAACCTGGTAATGACAGTTTTTATTGAGTTGTTTACAGTACTCAGTCATAGAATACAAATGTATGACTTCTGTTTCAATAACTCTCATACTCAAACTCAAAATGAATTAACCACTGTCTTATGCAAAAAAAAATTAATAGTAATTTTCAAATTTCCTGAGTAACTCAATCATAAAATCCTGAATATCAAGCTGTCGATTTTTAAAACCACTATTTAAACACGACGACAGTGTAACCCCCTCACCTATATCTACATGACAACTAATTATCACCAAGTAATGTCAAAACAAGAGTTCATACCTGTTGCTGCTCTCAACATTTACTTCAGTGCAGTCAGTAAGTGAAAGTACTATAATAATGTACCTTCATCTAGGATTTATGTAGATCAAGGTACACTCTGCTTATCTCTGTCTTTAGTAATTATTGACTTGCAATACTTTGCCTGCTGAAGATAATTAAAGACAAAGTAATAGAAGTGTTTAAGATGTGAGTATGAGTAGTTCAGAACCAATAGTACATTGCTGTAGTAACTTTTCAGTATGGAGCATAAAATCTTCATACAAAATTATGCATCAGCCCTCCAATACTTTCACCTAAAGTGTTCCTCCTGATCACCATGTACAGTACCACCTAGTGACTACTGTCATAGTAATAACTGCATTGATAGTGATGATGAACCGATGAAGGGTGATGGGTTGCCATTCTGTCGCAGACCTAACACAGAGAGACAGACAACCATTTGCACAGACATTCACACCTATGGGCAATTTAGAATCACCAATCAACCCTACTGCCTTAACTGCATGTCTCGCAAAAAAGGAAGTAGCTGGAGTACTTGGAGAGAACACAGATAAACATGGGGAGAACATGCAAACTCTACACAAAAGTAAAAGTTAGTAATTCATTAACTGACCTACAAAAATTTAGCTAAAGACAAAGTGCCATGGTGCATTCCAACAGGAACTGGAATTGATAAAGAACAGCAATGAGAGTTAACACCAAGTGAGAGCACCTCATTTAATGCAAATGTCTTTACCTTTGAAACATACAGTGTTGTCTGTTTGTGAGTTAGAAAAACAAGCAAAAAAAACTAGCCAAAAACAAAAACAAAACCCAGTTGTAATGTTTTATCTAGGTAATTTTTTACACTAACAATCAAAAGATGAAGGTATGAAATAATGAAAGACTACCAATGCAACAAATAAATCGCAGTCATACACCCAGCCATGTGACTAGCATTTTCAGTTTGTGCAAATGCAATTAGCCCAGATAATAGAATAGAATTCCATTTATAATGCTTTTTTACAGAAAGGAAATCAGCCCCTGTCAGTAGCGGTTTTTGATATGGGCGACACGGGCGGTTGCCCGGGGCGGCATTGTGATGGGGGCGGCATCACTGGCATTGGCAAAAAAAAAAAAAAAAAAATTGCTCGTACTCATGCTGCCCAGACGTCATGTCAGCGCATATTGGGAATGGCATAGGCACCGATCGGTTTTCTATCGCCCATTTGCTGGGAGTAAGGGCGCCCTCCGTTTGCGAGGTGCGCCTGCTGCTTGCGGCACAGGGAGGAGAGGGCGGGGCGGCGGGGGATTCTCTGGCTGGCTGGAGCAGCATCTAATAACCAACTCGCAAAATAAAACAAAATTAAAACAAACCAACAAACACGAAAACACCAGACATTATGATACAGACTTATAATCTGCAACGATGTTTGTTCGAAATTCTACACGCAAAAAGTGAGCGCGAGAGCCCTCGGTGCGCCTGCTTGCTGCTGAAGTCAAAGTAAACTTTATTGTCATCTCCGTTACATACAGTCCAGTATATAGAGAGACGAGACGACGAGGCTCCAGTTACAGCAGTGCAAGTAAACAAACAATAAATATAAGAAGAGTAAGAAAATAAATATACACTTTAGGACCAGGGGTAAAGGGATCAATAACAATTTAAAATTTACAGTTTGATGATTTAAAGTCTCACACACAACCTGTCGAAAGGGGAGGGGGGCCTGCTGCTTCCAAATAGAGCACATTTCATTCATAATGATGTAAATCCAAGCCCATTATGTATTCATAATTTGAATCCTGGGTTGTGTGAAATCCCAGAAGTAAACCCAGACAAAGTGAATCTGTGAACTAAGGTGTAGGTCCATTAGGTTATGTTGTGACGATCCTCGAGTTGGGGGATTTGTGTTCATACTGGAGTGCAAAATTAAAACCAATGGAAGATGGACAAGAAAAGTTCAAAACCATCTGGTCCTTAGTTTAGAAAAAAGAGAAAAGAAGAGGAGGAGAAACGAGCAAAAGATACAGGTAAGCAGATGTGTCATTGGATAATGGCAGGTCATCCTGAAACAATCAGAATCAGAATACTTTATTAATCCCTAAGGAAATTATGTGGGTTACAGTTGCTCCAAGAAGAAATGTTAAAAATAGCAAGAGTAACAGTAACAGACTAAACTCCAAACTCCAAACAATACATTATGTTACAGATTTTAATATTAATTAGTCAGTGTCAATTGTTGATTTGTCCTGTTCTCATTGTATGACGAATTATGATGGCTGTTTGGTAGCCGTTTGCATACTATGCATACTCTCTCTCTCTTCATATGTGCGTGTGTACACAACAGTTTTATGTTAATGTACAATCCTTAATATGTTTTATGTGTGTGTGTGTGTGTGTGTGGGGGGGGGGGGGGGGGGGGGGGTAGAGGGAGTGTTCGCCCAGGGCGCCAAACAGGCTAGGACCGCCACTGGCCCCTGTGCAGTATGCGCAGCACTAGGCTGGTAAACCCTTAACAGCTTGGAGTTTTTATTGGAGCTTTTTACAATACCCAGACATAAAATACAAATATGTGACTCTCAGACAACCTCAAATATATATTTACTCTTTCTTCATGCACTGAAATTGTAGATGATTGACCTGCTTTATGTTACAGTTAATTATTAATTCTATTATTCCATTTTGTTACAAAGAAAGCTCGGTGGAGCTTCAGTAATTGAGAAATGAGAATTTCATGTTTAAAAACATTTTTCAAACACAAAGTCAACGTGATCTTTGTAGTACATTATCAACTACTCAGTCGCTATTACAAGTAGTAACTGAGTATAGTATCTGTTATCTGTAGCATCTGGTCCACATCGAGCACAAAAGTTCCATATGTTCTCTGCTCTTCATCTACTTTCGATTTGACATTTAATAGGTCATCTTTTTCTTTCAAAAAGTCCGGTGTGTCTTCTACTTGTCGAAGCTTCATCTTGTTCTCATTTCTCCTGGTCTCTATTCTTTCAAGCTGCTGTGTAAGTTGATCTCTGTGTTTCTCAAGCTCCTTTTTTAGTTCCTTCAGGGTATTAATCACTGCATTTTTCTTTTCCAAACCTATTGTCAGTCCAACACAGAAACATGTTACTACAAAAAAAACCAAAAAAAAAAACCACATCTTGTTTTCACGTGTAACACACACAGATCACATGATTTTGAAGAAGTTTACTTGAAGATATGATTCAGGATTTCTTTTTCCAAACTCAGGGAAAGAAAACTCATGGAAGGCATTATAGTAAATAAGTATCACACAAAGTACCACACAGGAAAACCTAGAACTCAATTTACCATACAGAAAACTACACCTGTCTACAACTGCAAGTTGAAGCATGTACTAATAAACCCGCTTTATTACAGTTTTTCTCCATTGGTTTGGCTCATTTCTTGAAACAGAAATGACATTCTCAAAATAACATGGACAAACCTCCAAACCTCTTGGCAAATGTTCACAACAGAATGGTGTTTCTCATTCATTTTATCAAATGGCAAATGCCTTAGTACATGTCTCAATTTACTCAGTGCATCTTTGCAAATAATTAAGTACAAGTAGCCGACAGTTATACAGTTAGCCCACATTTAGCACATTTTCCAAATGAATCGATCTTGTAGATCTAAACTGATTAGTTGATTCCCAGTCTAATGATCATTCTCTCCAAAACATGTCAGCATGATTTCATTGTATAAGTACTCGCATGCACAACTGTCTGTTCAATTGTCAAAATTAGTCAAGAACATAATACCATGAATACCATATATGAATTCCTTTGAATATTTGATAAATTGATGACAGTCATTGACAGTCAGGTGAAACTAGACTAACGAAGGAGGAGTGTCACACACAGGTGTGTTCCATGATTGTGTGCTGCCAAACACAGATATATAGAGCTTGACCAGAGCCAGTCCGATCTCTGAACATGGAGAGACAAGGCCAAGCAAATGGACAAGGGGAAGTTCTCCCTCAAGGAAGAGGAGGAAGAAGAAGAAGGAGGAGGACTGAGAATGCGTGGTGGAGGAATAGGGGGAAGAGGCCGAGGTGCGCGAAGACACTGTGCTGTGCAATTATAGACCATGTCATAAACCATGGCCTCACAATGGCAGAGGCAGGTCGTCGAGTGCAGCCTAATGTGCCTCGCTCTACAGTCTCCTCCATCATCCAAACCTTTCGCAGGGAAAACAGGTATGTACTCTATGATGGAATTATATGTTGTATAGGACGGGGCACTGTGCGTGAGGCAAAAAATGTATAACTTACTGTAGAGATTTTGTGTGCATCTGCCTACAGTAGTAGGTCTATACTAGCAGGTGGAGAGGACTAGTGGAATGTTGTGATACTAAATACGACAAGAAAGATATTGAACAAATTACTGTAAACTATGGAATTACATAATTCATACAGTTTACAGTAGTATTCCAGTCACTGTGCAATGTTGCATTAGGATTGTGGTGAAGTTACTGTGAGTAAAACAATAATACAATTACACTGGTAACTTACTGTATTCTGTTCTATGTGTAGGATTGGACGACAACCTCGCGTGGGTGGCAAAGGAAAACTGCTCAATGAACAACAGGAAAGAGAGATTTGTAATATGGTGATGGCAAATAATGCCATCACATTGAGACAGATCCGTGATGCCATCCTTCAGGACAATCATGTATTCCAGAATATAAACACAATAAGCATCTCCACAATAGACCGGGTTTTGAAGAAGCATCAGATGACAATGAAACAAATCTACAGGGTACCATTTGAGAGGAACTCTGACAGAGTGAAGGAGCTGTGCTACCAGTATGTAAATGTAAGTCAGTTACTGGTTGTCTCTCATTATAACCTTACCTGTAATCACAGTAAGCAGTAGTTCACTTATTTGGTTTCAATACCTCCTTTACCTGATTTCAGAATCAGTATTTGCTGCATCTGACTTCAACAATTTCAACAGAAAACTGCAGTTTACTGTATGATACAATTCTCATTATAATCCTTATTTTGTTGTCTGCCAATCAAATCTATCTAATACTGTAGGTTTTACTGTAACATCTCAGTGAGTCATCAGTATTTCCCACTCCCCTTTCTATCACATACCCCTGCAGTACTTCCTCATAGGCCTATCACTAGTTTAGAACCACTGGAGTAGTGGCCTGTAGTATATTGAACCTGTGGGGGAGAACATGTAATTGTGTAACTGTAGTATATGACTCTTCTGTATGACTGATTTTATGTTCTTCACTCTATTTCAGAGAATAATGGCATTGGAAGGACATGAGACCCCTCACATCCTGGTGTTCGTGGATGAAAAAGTATGTAAATGTAAGTCAGTTGTCAGTTTATTTTGACTTTGACTTTGACTTTGATGAAGCTGGCTTCAACCTGGCCAAGGGCCGAAGACGTGGCCGTAATATTATTGGCCACCGGGCCACAGTGGATGTCCCAGGTCAGCGAGGGGGCAATATAACTATGTGTGCTGCCATTTCTGAAAATGGTGTGGCCACTCACATCCCCAGTCTTGGCCCATACAACACACACAAGCTCCTCATCTTCTTGGATCGCCTTTATACCGATTTTATCCCAGAAAATGAGAGAGGTCTCATAGGGCCTCACCTACCCATTTATGTAATTGTGTGGGACAATGTCAATTTCCACCATAGCCCACTCATTAGGGGCTGGTTTGCAACGCATCCAAGGATGGTCATGGGGTTCCTACCACCTTACTCTCCTTTCCTCAATCCGATAGAGGAGTTTTTCTCTGCTTGGAGGTGGAGAGTGTATGAGCATCATGCTCAGGATCAGCCGTCCCTGCTCCATGCTATGGACGCAGCGTGTGATGACATTACAGGAGATCAATGCAGGGGATGGTTGCGGCATGCACACCGTTTCTTCCCTCGTTGCATCGCAAGAGAAAGTATCCGCTGTGATGTGGACGACAATCTGTGGCCAGACGGACAACAGCGTGTAAATAATCAGGAGGGTGAAGACATGGACAAGAGCGGGAGAATGAGTACAGCGACCACTGAATAAGTCCTTGTTTTTTGATTTTGTGTTCATACAATTTACTACTGTAATGTACATTTTCTTTTACATATGTATGAAACTTTCTTTGCGTGTGAATATAAAATGGTTATAACTTCCTTGGTAGTGTGAGTGCAATCTGTGATGTCAAACCTTGGAGGCTACTCTTTTCTGTTGTATATTGTTGGTCCTCTGCCATAGTGACAAAACATCTAAACATTTTGTATGGCAGTACTCACACAATGCCAAAGGGACGATGCATTTTGGGGGCACTGACTATTCAGATTAGCAAGAAATGTAGTTGTTACATCCTGTGAGGCTGTGGGAGTGTGTGGGTGTGGTGTTGTCTTCTCCCTCTTCTCCTCCTTCCTTCTTGCCCCTCCACTTGTCTCTCTCCGCCCCTTCCTTCTCCGTTAGGACACACCTGCTGCTCATCTGCCCTCGTTACCACCAATTACCCTGAGAGGTGATATAAGCTGGAGGAGAGCAGTGTGGAGGTGGGAGAGGCTTCTGGTGGATTTTCATCTGTGGTGGATAGTGTGTGTTTCCAGCCTAGGTGTGGGAAAGGCCTGCTGTGTGTGTGCGACTAGCCCCACTGTGCGTAGCTTACCGTGAGTACCTCAACTGGGCAGTGTTTTTGCTTGAGTGTCGGCAGCCTCCATTACTTTGTTTGGCCTGCCTAGTTTGTGCTAATAGCAGCGTTGCTGTCTTTTTCTGTTGAAGCCTTATAGTTGTTTTCTTTGGTGAAGTGGTCACCATTCTCTTTGGGTTGACCTGTTTGAGTTATAATTAAAGCAGCGGTGCTGTCTCTTTCTGTTGTTACCTTTTAAATGATTATTGAGTCAATTGATTATAATAAAGACTTGTTTTGTGTTAAAAACCATCTGCCTGGCGTTCCTTTCATTTCACCCGGATCCAACTGTTACTGTCCCCCACCCTCTTCGCCTAGCTTTCATGTGGGGACGTAACAGTAGTTTTGACACATGAGTGAACTGTTTTAGGAGAGATATGAGCTTTTGCAGGTGGACCATGTTGTTGTGATCAACCTTCCAGGTTTATTTTGATAAAAGCACCAAGAATGATGAGAATGTCCGATATGTGTCGAGAAATGAGCCAAAACTATTGAGAAGGATCTTTGCCATTTTGGAGACACTGACTGTTTAGATGAGAAAGGGATTTAGATTGAAGCCTGAGTGAACAGTTTTGGAAGAGATATGACCTTTTGGAGGTGAGCTATAGTGTTGTGCTGAATTGTAAGAGTGTTTTGCCAAATGATTTTCGAGTTTTGAGAATGTAATCTGTTTCAAGAAATGAGCCAAACCAATGGAGAAAAACTGTAAACTAAAGATAACATCACTTTTGGGGTAATTGTGGTAAAGTGGATAATAAATGCATATATAACATTTTTAAGACTTTAACTAAAGTAGCATTTTCATAGCATTATCTTAAGATTCTGTATATCTGTTTTTTCTACTTTTGACCACAAGTATTCAATATGTAGTTGCCATCAATATAGTATTTGAAACAGATTTATTTTCATTCCATTCTTCTGTGCCATATTATAAGATTCACCACATAATGACTGCATAACACGTCAAGATTATTGTTTGACATTTTAAAATCAGTAAGTTGTAGACATATGTCCTTATACACACAGACATATAGCATATGTAATTCTGTTACAGATTAATAATGAATTTGTTAATTCATTTTGTTGTTTTATACACACACACACACACACACACACACACACACATATAAACAAATATAGCAACTTACACATGACTTGCACATATAGAGACTGATAGTCTGTGAGGTTGTGAGAGAAAGTCAGCTTCAGATACAAGGTGCAGAACTTAGCTTTTGTGGCTCGAGTAGGTGCTGCATAAACAGCTTTTTCTCCTGGGCTATTTTGACTGGCAATAAACAGTATCCCCCCACACCCCACCTCTGCTCATTTACTTCACCAATCTGAGCCATGGTCTGAGTAACTCTCATCACTCAGGCCACTCACACACAGCCTAGTCCTTTTGCACTGCTTCCAAGCACTTTTTTCCTCCAATGTGTGCCTTTCTGTAGTTTGTCTATATTTCTCCTGTTTGTTATTTATTTTTGGTTTATTCCTACAGTCTTAGCATTTATGTTTTACCCCTGCACAGTTGGCAGGAAGAACCCATAATTCTGTTATACATGTACAATGACTAAAAAAAGGGCTATTCAATTTTACTCTGTTATTTACATGCTCTTCATTTCTAAATATAAATTTACCTGACATATGACTCACATGCATTTATTTTGCCTTTCAGAGGTTTGGCGTCTGGATATTATGTGTGGCTATAGCAGTGGCAAAACCAAACTTATTATTAAAAATAAAGCATTACCAGATGATGATGATGATGCACAAAACCTGAGTTATATGTATCTGTATGGCAATTTATTAATTATTTCCTCTGTTTCTGTTAAGAATTTTTTTCTTTGTATTTTTTGAAATTGCCAGAAATCATAACATAAATTTTAACTGTTAAACAGCTGTTTCTTACCTGGAGAACAAGCAAATGCAGCAAGACCCAAAATAATGGTTGCAACAACAGCTAAAATGAGATAAAAGAAACAAAACGTGGTTGAATCTTTTAAAAAAAAAAAAAAAAAAAAAAAAAATTTGATGTATTTTGACAAACAATATTTTAATACACAGTTCGTCAGTCAGTTTTAACAAACATGAAGACATGACAGATTCAGGAAATAGAACACAGCCCTGATGGAGAAATGACTAAGCTGAGAGAGTGAGAGACAGCTAGTGTCTGAAGGTTCTCAGTCATCCAGGTCATCGTAGTCTAAGGAGCTTGGAAAGAAAAGCGCCTTAACGCCCACTCACATCCTGGGCCATTTGACCTCAGGAAATCAAATGATAGGGTGGGGTTAGATTTCACAACGAGCTCACCTGAAACCTTGGCTGACCTGAAACCTTGGTTGTTATGACCTACACCTGTTTTCACACCTTGGCTTGTTTGATTAGGTAGAGGATCATTAGGGGGTCTATTGTCCCTCTTGTGGGGAAACTCCCACAGGGCTTAAATCTGGGACTCTCCAGCATTTTACCCTACAACTGAAGAACCTTCTCAAATGAGAGGTGAAACGTCTTCAAGAAAGTCCAGAAGCTTTTATTTCCAAGCTCCAGAGAGACAGCTAGGGACAGACAGAGACAAACACAGACATGACAGAGGAAAAGGGCAAAAAAACCACGGAGACAAGGCTGACTTCACAGGGAGACACCAATAACTAACACAGGAAACTAGATGCAAAATAAGATTAAATATATCACAAGGACAACTTGA